>NC_030437.2:6416296-6651296 GCF_001660625.3 Ictalurus punctatus
AGCCTAGCATGTCACGTTTTTCATGCTGATTAGTGCAGTGTTTAATTGTTTAATTAGTTCGCTTTAGAAGCCCAGTACACTCACCTGCCACTTTATTAGGAACACTATATTCATGCTGACCCCCTTTGGTCTCCGAACAGTTCATGGTATGGGTTCCACAAGGTGTTGAGACACTGACTTGTTTAAAAAAAACAAAAACATTTTTTAATTAAAATGAGAAAATACTCACAAAAAAAACCTGCAAAAAGTATTATTATTATTATTATTATTATTATTATTATTTTCTGTTTAAGTGGTTTGGGAACATGGTCACCATGCGCTGGTGGAATGATCTCTGGCTGAATGAAGGATTTGCAACATACATGCAGTACTTGTCTATTGAGAAAGTCTTCCCCAATCTTGACATTGTAAGTGGGTTTTTTATTTATTTATTTATTTATTTATTTTTATCAATACAGTCGTAAATGCATTATAGTTGTTACATGTGAGAATGTTATTATTAAGTAATATTAATTAAATGAATGTGTACACACTCCTCCATCAAAAATGTTAGGAGTACTGGTTTGAGTGAAAAGTTTCCCACCAAAAAAGGCTTTTTCCCCCATCTGATTCAGGATTCGTACACCTATTTAAAAAACATCTGCTAATATTATTGATCTGCTCGAAGCATCATTCTACTTTAAGGATGTTTTCTATTAACATTCTGAATCCAGCTTCATTTTGTCTTGGTTTGCTCCTTTTCAGGACCTCGAGTTCCTGAGTGTACGATTCGGAGCCCTGGCCACCGACGCCATGAATTCGTCCCATCCTGTGTCTGCTAAAGTAACTGCTCCAGAGGAAGTGGAAGAGATGTTTGACTCTGTGTCCTACGAGAAGGTTTCACATTCTGAACACATTTCTTCTTGTGTCCTCCAGGCCACCAACTCGAAACGAACACTGACCCTTTCTTTGTCATGTTCTCACCCAGGGTGCCTCTCTTTTACTCATGCTGAATGCAACAATTAGCGAAGAGGTGTTCAAGAAAGGAGTGATTGCGTATCTGACAAAGTACAACGGCAGCAACACAGAGAAGGAAGATCTGTGGAACAGCTTTTCACAGGTACAACCTTCTCCATGCATGAGGAATTGTTGTTGAATATTCATTACATCTCATTCACCACATTGTCACTGCTGTTCCAGTTCACAAAACCATCCATCGATGTGGCACAGATGATGAACACCTGGACTGTACAAAAAGGTTTTCCGCTGGTCACCGTGAGCAGAACAGGCAACCAAGTGAAAGTGACGCAAGACCATTTCCTCCTAAATGCTGGCAAAATCACAGAACACAGGTATTTTATGATATGTTTTTGGCCTGGGGTTTAGTTTGCACAGTCTTCAGTAACGCTACAACCTTATGTATTCAGTCCCGATTTTCTGCTCAAATCGGGATTTGGTTCTTGGTCACATTATCTTTTTAATGTCAATATCTGACACCAATCTGAACAGGACACACCCTTGAACTGACGCATGCAAAATACCAACGCAGCCCATAAACTTTGACAAATCTGTTGTAAGCAATTTAGATTTTTTACATTGCGTTCTATAAATATCAAGTTGTCCAAAGGTTTCACGCAAACTCACACTCTGTAACTATTGGTATGGAGGTTCTACAGTGTAAGGTCAGCCAGAGCAAGGATGTTGTTTCTATGGTAACTATCAAATCATTAATTTAGCATACAAAGGCTCTGGGTAACAGTTAAGGCTCTGGGTTACTGATCGGAAGGTCGTGGGTTCAAGCCCCGGTGCTGCCAAGCTGCCACTGTTGGTGGCACCATGTCATGGTTGACCCTGCGCTCTGACCCCAACTTCCTGGAATGCTGGGTAAGCAAAGAAAAGAATTTCACCGTGTTGTGACCAATAAAGACTCATTATCATTAAGTTTTCCGTCCTCTCAACTGGGCCACCATTAGGGGGAAGAACAGAATCTTTTTTTTTTTTTTTTTTAAACGATGCTATTTCATGTCATTCTGGTTAGTGGCTGAGCATTGTTGACAGAAATCTCCAAAACCATCCACAAGACCTGAAACTATCCCATAAATTCAGCATTGAAAACTGGAGATACATTTTTATTCTTTTTCTTAGCCTTTGTGTAGGCAAAATAGGTCACCGTAGTGCATTCACATTCCTGATGTCGGAACCTTATTCACTTGAAAATCCCCCTTCTCCCAATCTGTGCGATATATCTTACAATAGAAATGGTTCTGTACATCATAGACACACTGTCTGCATTTATTCTTTATATTTGTTTGCCAAAATGTATTAGGTTCATAGCGTGAGCAGGGGGCACGGTGATTCCCTGGTGGGCCTTGATTCCTATATAGAAAGACAAGCAAATCAATGGCACATTGGCTTTTATTACACTTTTTTAAAAATGGTCACTCAAAAGAGGTCATTTTTATTTCAATAAAATTTAAAATATATGGACTTGTGAATGAAGCCCCCACGGAGTACTCTACATACTTTACTCACTTACATACTTTCACTTTGCTTACTGGTAAATAGTTAAGCATGTTTTGAAATGTTCATCCACTGGGAATGGGGACAAAGCTTGAAATGCTTGGAGGTCTGGCAACGCCCTTTGTTTAGCACTGTGGCTTAACTCTGGCTAACGGACAAAAAAGATATGAGGAAAAATCAGATTTTGACCAAAATTGTAATTTTTTTTTTTTTGTCCAACATCCTTTGATTTCTCTACTTACCATAAATACATTTTATCAGAACAACATGGAAGTGTTTGTTTTTATTTACATTTTAATCTTGCCTAGATTCTCTGCAAAGATCACATTGAATAAATTTGTTTGTGATTTGTTAAAACAGTCAGTTCTAGTCTAAAACCTTGGGAATGTCACGTTTTGATCAGGGTGTTGGATAGCTATATACTGTAGAGACATGGATATAAGTATAATCAATTAGTTTGTAATCAGATACTAGCTGCCAAATTGTCTACAATGCCCCTGCACTACAGTCAGAATTAAATCTTTAAATGCAGTTTTCACTTTTGAAAAGGGTGAAAACATGTTCCGTTCCGGAAAGCCCGTAATTCTCTTTCAAAGGGAACTCAATGTTGCATGAGCTTCACGCTGTGGGAAGTGCCCTCTAGCATGACCGGTATCTGAAATCTGCGGGTTTGTTTGACTTCAGCTGCGGCTGGATGTTACGGATTGGCGGGAGTCGCTGCTTGCAGTCGATGGAGAAGTTCAAAACAGAGCCGTCAAGTCGGACGCTTTCTGCTTCCCATAGTGGCGCAGTGTTTGCTTTCTTGAGGAAATGGATTAGATGCAATATTTCTCAGATAAACAGACATCTGAATTTTACATGCAGCAATCAGAAACACTTTTCAGTGAATAAATAAGTTAATACAGTGCCTGTATGTACAAGAAGAAAGTTCAACATAAGCCTGTATTATTTAAAAACCAATAAAGTGCGGTCTATATATATATATATATATATATATATATATATATATATATATATATATATATATATATATATATATATATATATATATATATATATATATATATATATTTTAATCTGTTTTATTTTGATAAACATGACACAATATAACATTAAGATTACATGAAAAGGGTTTTTTAGTGGAACCGAAGATGTCGGAATAAGCATGAAAAGCACATCAAAATTGTCGTCTGTGAGTCTGGCCAATCGTGAAATAGCTGCGTCGTCATCAGAGCTCGTGCAGCCGCTCTGGAGAAGCTGCGCCGGCTGAGGAAACCGGCTCCTCTCGCATTGCTATCGCAGTACTTTTGATGCTATACATCACATTGACGTGGCGTCGGCGCCGTCTCAATCGGACAGAAATTCTAACCGGCATGCACTTATTCAAGTCAACTGCCGATCGGTCTGCGCAGCACTGCATGATGTTAAACACACTTCACTAAGGCAAAAAAAAGGGTCCATGGAGTGAGTTATCAAGGGATGAGAAGTTGTTAGGGCAGTTAGCTCCCAGTATTACTGTAGGGCACCCTAGTCAATGCTGTCCCAAGATTTCAGTTTTCTCTGGTCAGCGAGCTGTCACAGGGCAATGAAATTCTGATGGTTTCCCTCCAACAAATTGTGGAAAGTTAACATCACTAAAGACCATCTGGAAACTGCCAAATGTGTCTCCATGGGTTCTGTCCTCCATAGAAAAGGGTTCCGGTCCAGTTCTTAGCTGGAGCACCCCGTTTCAGAGGTGTGCTCACCACAGTAGTCAGCACAATGTAGAGCCAGACATTAGCCCAGGAAGTAGATCTCTCTTGGACAAAAGGGGCCATAGAACATGTACCTCTTTCTCTGATGGAGGGAGGTTTTACAGCTGTTATACCCTGGTCCACAGAAAAAACGGTATGCGGCCAATTACGAACCATACTCTCCGTACATACAGGTTCAGGATGTTGAAGCTCAAACGTGTCGTTCCACAGACTCAGTTTGAGGGTTTGTGATGATGGATCTAAAAAAGATGCATATTCCATTGTCCACTCACAGGAAGTTCCTGAGGTTTGCGTTTGGAGGCAACGCATATCTATATCGGTTCTTCCTTTCGCTAGCTTTATTCCCTCGCACCTTCACGAGGTGCATGGATGCTGCGCTGGCTCCTTTGCGACTCCAGGGCATCTGTGTGCTAAACTACCTGAACGACTGGTTAATTGTAGCACGGTCCAGGGAGTTGGCGATTCAACATTGAGATGATGTTCTTGCTCACACGAGGAGCTTGGGGCTCAGGTTGAACTTCAAGGAAATTGCTTCTCCAGTCTAGAGTGACTTTGCTAGGGGTTATATGGGATTTGAATACGATGAGAGCATGTCTATCCCCACCACACGTAGGGCCAATCCTATCAACATTGAGCAAGATAAAATTAGGGCTGGGCATCCCATCCAGTCTCTACAGAGACTGTTGGGGCTTAAGGCAGCAGCAGCCAACGTCATATCGTTGGGCTCATCACACATGAGACCTTTCAGTGGTGGCAGAAAGTCAGGAGTAATCAGCAATCAGTGTCTACGTTTACATGGACAGCAGTAATCTAATTATTGACCTTACTCTGAGTAAGACAACATTGTTATTAAGGTGAGTCGCTTTTAGAAAACTCCTTTCATGTCCCTGTTTTACATGTTATAGAACATAATTAGATTAACGGCACACGTCATTACATCACCGCGCCACGCCGTCCAACGTCCCTCCAGAATTTCACGTATCGACATACAGTTGGTCTTCGTTATGGTACCGTATACAGTTTTGGGTGTTTTTATTTAATTTTTTTACGAACACGTCAAGTGCAGTTAATTATCTGTCATGCTGTACGTGCAAATAGACGACTGCTTGAAGCCGTTGGCTGTGTCCCAAACCGCATGCTTACCGTCTATATAGTAGCCGAGATGCATGTATTTCGCCTACTATATAGCAGGTAAGTATGCGGTTTGGGACGCAGCCTTGTTCTCTTGTTTGCCGTAAAACGTTTGAGCACTGCTGTGTGTGTGTGATCATGTCCTGTCGCAAAATTTGGTGAAAACTCCCACACGACGTTAATAGTGTGATTAAGGTGAGTACATATCTGTAATACACATCGATAATGCAACTAAAACAGGAATACTCCACATGTCTTAATTCAATGTGTTTACTTTGAGTATGACTTTAATCGGATTAAGGTCATTAATAATCAGTGTTTACATGCTAGTTTGTTAATCAGTGTATTGTCTTAATCGGGTAAGTATTGGATTATTGTTGTCCATGTGAACGTACTGAGTGTCACGCGGTGATGCCTATGTGCTCTGAGAACTGGGAGATGTTCCCGGTTTCTAGCCTTGGGTCACACTCTAGTGAGCAGTCAGTGTTCTCATGGCTGAGGTGTGTGTATGTGTTTGCACTATAAAACAGAATGGCCTTTTGTCACTGAGAGGGTAAAAAAAGCCAACAATTACTTTTTTTTTTTTTTTTTACCAAGTACGTCAAGTCCTAATCTAATAAGAGCCAATGAAAATCAGCTGATCTTCACTCAGATGTGGATTTGTTTTCCTCACAGCAACTTGTGGCACATCCCACTGACGTACATCAATGACAGCTGTAGCAACTCCATCTCCTGCAAGCAAATGTTTTATTTGAAGGACAAAACGGGTAAATAATTTTTTTTTTTTTCTGGTTTTACTCTTGTAACTATAGAAACCTGCCTTTGGTCCAGTTTGATCGTTGCATTATGGAAAACGTAATTAATAGCACGTGAGGAAAATAATGCAGTAAATCACAGAATTCTTGTCACAGCAATTGATATTAACCTTTTTTTCCCTAATCTTTTTCAGCCACCTTTAACATTACAGGCGGTGTGAAGTGGCTGAAGTTTAACTACAGGAATGATGGCTTCTACGTCGTGGACTATGGAGATGAAGGCTGGAGAGTACTGATCGAGGCCTTGAAGGAAAACGTGAACGTTCTTCCACCGGAGGACCGAGCATCTCTCATTAATAATGTCTTTGCTCTGTCAAGGTAGATGGAATTTGGTTTAAGCGACATTTTATTAAAGATTCAGGGAATTCCAAAGATATAGTCATAACGATACTTTGGTAGTTTGCTTTTAAACATAACATTTAAAGCTTATCCTAAGTTGAGAAAGTTCCACAAAGAGTTTTTGACAATTTATTTCACGTTGTTTGTTTATTCAGGTTGGGAAAGGTGTCCTTCAGACAAGTGTTGAATCTCTTGGCGTATTTAAAGAATGAAACGGAAACGGCGCCGCTGACTGAAGCCCTGACGCAGCTCGGCACCATCTACAGGCTGCTTGAGAAAAGATCCGATTTAAATCTAGTGTCCCGGATGAGGGTTGGTTGTTCTCCCAATTCACATCACACCAGCTAGTTTAGATTTATTGAGTAATTGCTTTGAAAGAATGAAAAGTCCAGTTCAGGTGCAGATGGAAATTCACCAAGGACAGATTATTCTCTTCTTTTCTTCTAGAGCTACATTTTCGATAATTTCGGCGAACTGATGGACAGCCAGTCATGGGGAGTAGAGACTTCTGTTTCTAAAATGAGTCTGAGGTCGATCCTGCTGGAGACAGCCTGCACCCTCAACAGACCAAACTGCACTGAGAACGCCAAACCCCTCTTTGATCAGTGGATGTCCTCAAATATGACGTAGGTTTGAGCAATGAATTTCCCCACATTTCATTAGTAAGTATTATTAGTTTACAGTGCAAATGGCAGTACAACAGTTTTTGGTGGACATGTTTCAAATAGCGATATATAATATTTTCCTCTAATGAGCTTTTTAAAATAGTTTTCGCTTTTGTTATTGTTAGTTTCTTTATGAAATTTAGATGTAGTTTTGTTGTGGATTCTCTTGTTTTAATAATTCATGAATCTCTATATTATAGTTTTAGTTTCAGCAATTTTACTGCCTAAGTGTGTGTGTGTGGCTGCTATGTAGGTTGTGGTTCAAGTTAGTGTATTTTCCTCCTGAGATTTCAATACCAAACTCTTAGAAACTAAGTGTTTTGATGTTAAATTCAAAGTAACCCTGCCCCAGATTCACTCTATTTATTTCCTGTCAGTAACTGTGTTCTGCTTTTCACTTGAATGTCACTTGGAAACACAAAAAATTGATTGCTTTTTATGTAAAAAAAAAAAAAAAAAAAATTTAATTGGCTAAAAGTAAATTAATTAAAAAAAACAAAGGCATGAACACATGAATGTAAAAATCTGCAGCTTTCTATGATCGTTGTTTGCTATCGTAATCAAATGTTGTTGAACTGACCGCTAAATCTTTCTGAAGTTAGTAATATCACACCTATTAGTCCATTTGCCAAGTTCAAATCAGAGCGAAATTGACAGAGCCCAAAAACAAAACTGACCAAGGGCCGTGTAGGGCTGAAAACATGCTCCTTAAACTTTGTCAACAGCTGTGTCTAGAAATCGAGCAGAGAGCTGGCTCTAAATAAATGATCAGATAATTATGTAAATAACTAGATTAAAATAGTTTGTGTATTGTATGCATTATTTATTTTTCTCTCTCGTCGGTCCAAATATCCCGTACACGTCTGCACCACTGCAGCCCTGCGCTATGCAACTACAAAACAAAAAGTGCAGAATATTTGTTTTACTTCCTGCAGTTGTGTCGATTCAGGGCTGAACCACTTTCTCACTGCAATCAAACAATGCTAAAATTCCAATGAATCTTACCAGACAGGTTTTAAGATGTTTGTCAGATTGCTGTGACTTTGTATACAAGGGTACGTGACAGTGAAACAGTGATATTCAATTCAGTTCAATTTTATTTGTATAGCGCTTTTTACAATAGACATTGTCTCAAAGCAGCTTTACAGAAATATCGACACGGTATGCAGATATTAAAGGTGCGAATTTATCCCAACTGAGCAAGCCACTGAGTGGCGACGGTGGCAAGGAAAAACTCCCTAAGATGTTTTAAGAGGAAGAAACCTTGAGAGGAACCCGACTCAGAAGGGAACCCATCCTCATCTGGGTAACAACAGACAGTGTGAAAGTTCATTATTGACTTATATGAAGTCTGTATGGCGTTAGGAGCAGCCGTAGTCCCAACAGTCGAATTGGAGAAGATTTGAGCTCCATCCAGAGGCAGAAAGGATCTCTAGTATCTCCATAAAATCATGTGTGGCTATATGATACATGTGTATCTCTTTCTATTTCAGGGTTCCTGGAGACCTCCTGAGAGCAGTTCTGTCTGTGGCAGCCCAGACTGAGGAAGGTTGGAATGCATTGTATAAATCTTACGTACATTCCATCTGCGACTCGGAGAAACGCAAAACACTGCAGGCTTTAGCCAGCACTCAGGATATGCGAAAAATCGCATGGTAAGGCGCATGATACATCAACCATCCATGAACAATTTGGAAAGGTTCTTATGATGTTCACAAGTGAAATCCTCTTCCTTGTAGGATCCTAAAAGCAGGTCTTGATGGAAGTCCGATACAGACCCCTGAACTTCCTCTTGTGATTAACAGAGTAAGCAGACATTTTGCAGGTTACCTGTACACTTGGGATTTTGTGAAGGAGAACTGGGATAAACTCACACAAAAGTAAGTGAATGCAGTATGGTATGTGTGAAAATGGGTCAAATGAATGTTTAAGTTAACTCATTGTAATATGATCATATAATTCTAACACATTTATTCCCTTCTCAAGATTTCCCATTGGCAGTTTCCCTTTGCAAAGCATTATCATGTCTACGACCAGCCAGTTTTCTACAAAGACACACCTTGAGGAGGTTGGTTCCTTCATGCAAACCAGATTGCTTTTATCGATCTATAAATTGAGTGAAACCTAACCCATCATGATTTGCATCTCTGCTCAGGTTCAGAGGTTTTTCAGCTCTTTAAAGGAGAGAGGATCTCAGATGAGGAGCGTTCAGGAGGCCATCGAGAACATTCAGCTGAACATGTTCTGGGTGGAGAACAACCTGGACACACTCAGGGAGTGGCTATAGGCTCAGAGGGCAAACTTCCACACACACACACACACACACACACACACACACACACACACACACACGCACGAACATACCCCTCAGGTGATGAGGCCGAGCACTTGTGATTGATGTTACAGAGGTCACGGCCAGAGTCAAATGTGTGCAGAGATGTGTCAGAATACTTTTTTTTTGACTTATTACAGCTATTTTTATGTAGGAATTTTTCCATTGAAAACCAGAGGTGCTAAAATCTACCATTTAGCTGTAGCATTTAGATTAATATGTACAATTCTGCTTTTTCAGCAGTCAGACCAAACACACACAAAATCCACCTGGCAGAAAAGGGCAAAAAAAAAAAAAAAAAAAAAAAAAAGGCAAGACATGGACCTGTTTTTGCCTCGCTTGGGACACATCTGATTAAAATTTTGTCTCTTTTATCACAAGAACCCATACTGTGGTGAATTCTGTTTGTTTGTTTGTTTGTTTGTTTGTTTTTTTATTTGCTTTCTAGGATTTTCTTGTTAGCACCTCTGAAAAACAATGGTCAAGGAAAGATTGTGATTATCATGCTGTAAATAAGGTAGCACATTTCCTGCCTGCCTAGCCTTCATGCCTTTCTTGCTGCTTCAAGTTGTGTGGGAAACTATGCTGACCTTTTTGCTTGTCTTTTGGCCTGTCCCTGCACACATGCGGCTGTGGTTTATGACTGTTTGCACTATTGGGAATTCCAGCTTGCTCAGGGTTACTCCAGTTCGTGAACGATTGCGCATGATGGCTACAGACCAATCCTCTCAGAGGTGTCTTTTCAACATGCCTTTTACATGCGTTGCCAAAACAATTCAATGAGAAAATGACTTCTGAATTTGAGATCATGCAACGAGGGAAGCATGTCAAGAGAACTAGAAGACCTTGAGATGGTTTATCTGTCTAGATGTGTGCAGACAATCAGTCTTGTAAGGCATTTGCTAAACCATTTTTTTAAAAATGAATGGAATTTGCAATGCTTGTAGCTGGTACTGTGTAAATACTCTCTTGCCTTAGCAGTTTTCCTCATAAGCCTTATTCTTTAAGTTTGTCGCAGTGTGGAAGTATTGATTTTCGTGTGTTTTATAGATTTTATGCAGACTTGCACATACTGAAGTCAGAGGGTTTTATTTGACATGACGGATCTTAAGTTGAAGCTTAGATTTTAAGTGTGGAAATTAGTTCGTATATTTAGGTTTTGTTATGCACATTGGGAATTAAGCGTATATAAAAAACTATTAATGTAATATTTTCACGCATCAGGAACAAGACAAGTGTCATTGAATCATTCGTTTGAGCTGCAAAAAAAACATGCAGGTCTAAATTCGGTGTTGTCATTCTGTGATGGCAGCATTGTTAGACATAGTTTGCATTTGCAAACGGGCCATGCCAGTTTCCTCCCCTTTAAAAATGGGGGAGGCATACCAGCTGGGCATACCAGCTCTTTAAAGATAAGATTACCACCATAAAAGATAAGTTTAGCATCATAGCTACTGTAGAAGTTCTGTGATTTTTTTTTTTTTTTTTTTTTTTTTTTTTTTTTTCTTCTTCTTCAATTCAGTCCAGGTTTATTTGAAGATCATAAAACACCAAATTATTAGATGTATCAGATACAGTTGGATCCATAAGTATTTGTACAGTGATACAATTTTCATACTTTTGTCAATGTACACCCATCAAATGGATTTGAAATGAAGCAATCAATATATGATTGAAGTATAGACCTTCAGCTTTAATACAAGGGGTTTAACAAATATATTGCTTTTTATGAATTACAGCTAGTCACGTAATTTTCCCAAGCTCAAAGTCATTGGTCAACTGACTGATTACCAGTTTCATGGCTAGATGTAGCCGGCTTCCTAGTTATTTCACGACAAATTCATGACAAAAGGGCTGGAGTTGATTCCAGGTGTTGAATTTGCATTTAGTAGGTGTTCATTGGAACTCTATATGCAGCCCAGAGCGGGGTCCATAAGTGAAGGAGGCCAGCAACAGGCTGGGAAAAAGAAAAAAAGAACCCAGAACAGATGTATCAGAGAGATAGCAGGAACAATGGAGTGGCCAAATCAACAATTTTTGGTACATTCTTAAAAAGAAGGAATGCCCTGGTGAGCTTAGCAACACCAAAAGGCCTGGAAGACCACAGAAGTAAAGTAGTGGATGATTGCATAATTCTTCCTTGTTGAATAAAAACCCTTCACAACATCTAGCCAAGACAAGAACACTCTGGAGGAGGTAGGCGTATCATTGTCAAAGTCTGCAATCAAGAGATGCCTTCATGAATGTAAATACAGACTATTTACCTCAAGATGCAAACCACTCAAGAACAGAAAGGACAGATTAGATTTTGCTAGAAAATATATTTTTTTTAAAAAGCTATTGGGCATCCCTTTCAGTTACTGAAGACAAAACTGAAGACAGGGACCCAAAAATAAGCAGCAACTGAAGGCGGCTGCAGCAAAGGCCTGGCAAAGCATCTCACGGGAGGAACCTCAGCATTTGCTGATGTCCATGGGTTCCAGACAAGTATTTGCATCCAAGTATTAAAAGAAATCCTGATATTTATAACTGTTCGTTTGTCCAATTAATTTTGAGCTTGTGAAAATGGAGACTCGTACTGGTCACTGGAAGTTCAACATGGCACCTCATGACAAAGAACTCTCTGAGGATCTGAAAAAAAGAATTGTTGCTCTACATAAAGATGGCCTAGGCTATAAGAAGATTGCCAAGACACTGACACTGAGCTGCAGCACGGTGGCCAAGACCATACAGCGGTTTAACAGGACAGGTTCCACTCAGAACAGGCCTCGCCATGGTCGACCAAAGAAGTTGAGTGCACGTGCTTGCTTTATTTCAAATCTGTGGTGGTGGTGTACAGAGGGAAAAATTACAAAAACTGTGTCGCTGTACAAATACTTATGGACCTGTCTTTTCGGTAATTTTATCCACTGACGTACACTCACAAACACACAGGTTCTTAAAATGCTCTGACATGGAGGATTAGTCTGAAATCCTATCCACTGTTTTTTCCAAACTTGATAAAGCGTTAAAGGATTTATTTCCATCCCTGACGAAAGAGATCAGGGTACCAGGAGTTAAAAATCATAAGGTAAATGTTTCTTGTCTTGGTTGAATGCTTTAATGAGCACCTTCTTTGATACTTTTTGTTCTTACTGTATGTCAAGGTTAATGTAAAACACATGAATACAATATAAAAAATCTCCAGATCTTACTCTTTTTGACTTCATGTTTCATCATGATAATGTGTAATAGTAGGGATGCATTGAAAGCTTGGTTACACCAAGTATGGCCAAAACAACACTAGATTTTTGGCCAAAAAAGGAAAAATACTGAATTTTGTAGAGGGAAAAAGTCTTACCCTGTTATCTAGGGGCATTTCCATTACTGGTTTGATACCACCTGAAATCATGAAATGAATCCAGTGAATATTCAGAGAACTTATGAAACTTTGAACTTATAAATAATAATGTTTTTTCATTACCAAGTTGTAATTTAGTATTAATCAATTATATTCAATTATCTAATGCTAATAATAATGATGATAATAATAATAATAATAATAATAATAATAATCTAGAACAGTTTTTCAGAGTACCCTGAATTTTTGGTTTCAGACAAGAATTTTAGTTCATCACCATATAATATTAATAATGCAGAATGGTAGATATTCATAATGAGTTGGGCCAGGTTAAATAAATCAGTACATTTATACCCGTGCAGCATGTCGTGATACTATGTGGACTTTTAATTTTTATTTTTATGTATTAGTGTGCTATTGCCACATTTGAAAGGCTTTTCACTGAATGTATTAGCATTGTGATTTTGGAGTTGTGGGCTATGAATTTGAATCTGGTACATTTCTAGATACAGCTGCATCAATGCTACTTTCTGGTATGGAATGCTGGTAGTTAAAGTTTTTATATATATATATATATATATATATATATATATATATATATATATATATATATATATATATATATATTTGTTTTGTTTTATATTTTATTACTGTTTTTGGTTTGAGCAGACATGAAGGCTGGAGCTCAAGAGCTCAGTGATAGAAGTCATTTCATACCTACTCATACCTACGCATTTCATACCTACTCATTCAGAAAATACAAAGATGAAGTCCAAAGTTTGTGGACAGTTACACTGACCTCATATGGGTACCAGACAGTAGTATTGCTGCATCCATATCTCCATTAAAAACAATAACTGAATTATTCAAGTAAAGATTAGGGGCACATCTCACTTTGTCTATTATTATTAAGGTCACATTTGAGCTCTTACTCAAGGGACTGAGGTGTATACAGTAATTATACACATCAGCTTGGATTTTGCTCAAGTTTTGCTTGTGTGATACTGAACTGTTAGTGTAATTCACCTGTGAAAATGCTCAGAGGTCGGTTTTTTGTTAGTACTCCAGCACCGGTTTCAGTTATAAACTCTTTAGTACTGTCAGAAATCCATGTACAACAGCTGAATGAATGAATAAATGAATGAATTAATATATCTTGATAATTGGTTGATGTTTCTTTGTATTTACTGTTACAGATTGAAATATACATTTTCCCACTGGTGTGGTTTTTTGTTGTTTTTTTTTACTGAAAGTATGACTCAGTTTTGCTAGTTGTGGTGTCCTAGAGAACATGAACATTTCTTTCATTGCATGTAGTCTTGTCCTCTGTCACTGTCCTGCCCATATATTTTGTGAAAAATCTTTCATCTGGATTTGCCATACGATTCTAAAGTATGTACAGTATGTACTATCTCTGTCTCTGTGTGTGTGTGTGTGTGTGTGTGTGTGTGTGTGTGTGTGTGTGTGTGTGTGTGTGTGTGTGTGTAGCACTGTGCAGAAATTTTAGGCACATGCAAAGAAATGCAGTTAATAATGAAATTAACTGTGTCTACATAAAATACAGTAAAGAGCAGTAAACAGTAGTAAATTAAACAAAGTCAATATTTGGTGTGACAATTTTTTAAAATATAAATAGTAGTTTTCGATACAGTTTGTGTAGTTTTATAAGCTGTAAGCTTTATTGAGCACTTGTAGAATCAGACACTGTTCTTCTGGAGACTTGGACTGTCACATTTGCTTCTTATTTTTGCAGTAAAATCCAGCAGCCTTCATTATGTTTTTTTTTGTTGTTGTTGTCGTCTGAAAAGTGTCTCTTACCACTTAATATCCTGCTTTCTTTACTGACATACAAACATTTTTCTGTAACATTTAATTTTGTGCTGGAAAACTAATGTTAGGTAATCTAATAAGTTTTTGTATTGACTCGATAATGTCATCAAATAAAAATCTATAAAGTTCGCTTTCAGATGCGGTGTGGCAATGCCACATAATACGTTTTTCCTGTTTGTTGTTTTTAAAAAAAAAAAAAAAAAAAAAAAAGTTTTGTGTATTGTATCTTATTTTATTGGATTGGCATGACTCGCTAGCTTGCTCACAGCGAACGTTTGTGGCGACGACTTGCCAGCAGCCGAACATAAGTGTACATTGTTAGGAACGGAGACCTAAACGATGTAACTAATGTTGGAATAAACTAGCGTAATAAAGATTGCGATAATTCCTTGAATGGAATAGAAAGTTAGCTACTAAACTGTTTGCTAGCCAGCCATGTGGGTATTGGATTTGTCTGCCTGCCTGCCTCTCTTCATTAAAAGCTTTAACTGCACTTGCATCCGTCCCCAAACCCTGTTTACCTAACAACCATGGAATGAGATTTGTTTCCTAAATAGCTGCTGTACAGAGTATGTTCACCTCCACTCCTCAGCAAGCATCACATCATGGCATATTTACAGAGGTATGTGGACTATATGTGAAGGACACCCTCATATCTAGGAAGCTTTGCATGCAGTGGGCAAGCTGTGCTCTTCATAGACAATTGAACAAGTGTGCACTACTGTGTTCAGTATATGAATCATTTTTCTATTTGAATAGTTGAGTGATTGGATAGGTTGGTATGTTGTGGACGTCATTTAAACTCAGGCATATATTCCTGCGCTTGTACTTTGAGTTATTGGTTACATAAAGTACACGCACAAGGTTTTGTAATTCATCACCAGAGAAGCAGTGATCATAATTCAACTTAATTATGTTTAATTCTGCATTTTAAATTTAACCATACAATAACTGATTTACATATAATACATACAGTTGCAATCAAAATTATTCAACCCTCATTGCAAATCAGGTTTATTGTCAAAATGTACAGAATATCAGCTGTTTGCAATGAACAAATCAAACAAAAACCACTGAACTAGTTCAACACAATGAATGCTTATAGTGGTTTCCCCAAATTCAACTGAAAATGCGACTTATTATGATTTCTCCAGTTTCAAAATTATTCAACCCCCTGAATAGAATCCCTCACAACAGCACAAATATACAAAACAGGTGTTTCCTCAAGCACACCTGATCCAACTAATCAAGGGCTTCATTAGTGGCACCAGGTGTACCTGAGCTGGAACACCTGAAATACCTGAACTGGCTAGATACAGAAAATACATTAAATATCTGGACAGGGCAGAAAAAGGAAGCTATTAATGGCTGCAAGCAGATTTCTAAGAAGGCAGGTTATGAAAAACCCTCGAGTGACTGGAAAAAACCTGCAAGACTTGGTGTAACAGGCACTGAGGTTTCAGTGAGCACAGTATGGCATGTACTAAACACAGAAGGTTTCCATGCCAGAACTCCAAGACGTACACCACTACTGACCCAAAAACACAAGAAAAGTCGGCTCGAAATCACAAATAAACCACAGAAGTTTGGGATTCTGTTCTGTGGAGCGATGAAACAAAACTGGAACTTTTTGGCACGTTGGATCAGCGGTATGTCTGGAGGAAGAAGAATGAAGAACGAACACTCTGTCCACAGTCAAGCATGGTGGTAGCTTGAACCCCAGAGAAAATCTCTGGTGGGATTTGAAGAAGGTGGTTGCAGCACGCAAACCCAAGAATATTACTGAACTGGAGGCCATTGCTCATGAGGAATGGCTTCAGGAACGCTCAGGAAGCTATGCTTCTATGCTTCAGAGTTCCTCAGGAACGCTGCCAGAAGCTATGCTTCTAGTTTACAGCAGGTCATAACAGCAAAAGGAACTCTACTCAGTACTGAAGATGCTTGCCATGAAGGAAATTTTGAAAGTGAAGAAATCATTATAAGTTGCATTTTCAGTTGAATTTGGGGAAACCATTTGAAGCATTCGTTGTGTTGAACTATTTCAGTTGCTTTTGTTTGACTTGTTCATTGCAAACAGATTAAGGTCTGTAAATTTTGACAATAAACTTGATTTGCAATGGGGGTTGAATAATTTTGATTGCAACTGTAAGTTGCAGTAGGAAAAGGCCATTTGTATGAAATTTGGCAGAAAAATGGTAGTAATAATAATAATAATAATAATAATAATTACAAACTGTGAACAGCAAATGCTAATCTTATGTCTTCACAGGAACCTTCAGCTCAAACCAAGAGTAGATATTCAGAGCTATTCAATCTTTAAACAATCAATCTAACAGGGCACACCTGGGCAGCAAGAAACAATTATCAGTCATGTGGTCCTATATTTTTGATCACTTGAAAAAATGGGTGGGTTCCACCAAAAGGTGCCATGTTCTAAGTTGTTTAACACACCTAGATGTAAATTCTATCATCTTATATTCGTCTTTTGATCTCAAACACAAATGTCTTCAATGTGTAATGAAAAATAAAATTGGCCTTGCTGTTCCAATACTTTCAGAGGGGATTGTATTTACCATTGTGCGGATGTTAGGAAGCAAAACAAAAAAGTGTATGTGACATACAAGTGGCTGCATTCACTTATGGGCAAGAAATGGGCTTTCTGCTGTACACTGTCTTATCTTGCTGTTTGTCTCAGTTCAGATTTCCTGCTACTCTTTATCTTGACTCTCCACCATAATCCTTACTTCCACATCTTTTGAAATTTGCAAATCTTCTTTCATCTGCACCTCATTGTTTGCTTTTATGACTTTTTCAGCCTTCTCCTCCTTCTTCATCTTCCTGTAGAACATGAGGTTTTTCTCGGGGTAGGTCACTTTGGCAAGCGGCAGCTTGTAGATTGTCTTTGTCTCCGTAGTAATCAAGAGGAAAGTGAGGGCAGACAGGCAGAAAGGCCACGTGCATGCTGGAAGCCCGAACTGAGATATGAAGCATAAAAACATTACTACAAAAAAGGGAAGTTTGGAACAACCTTGCTATAATAGGCTTTCATTTTAAGTTTTGCCATTGTGAATAACAAGATACTTACAGTAGCCATCACATTGCCAATTGCGGAGCCAAGATATGCACAGAAAAATGCTAAGGGGGAAATGAGAGAGGAAAGTCATTAGTGGCTGATCACACTGGAAATGGTTGTTACATAACCAGAATCATTTAGCACTCAGGAAAGAGGAAATGGTTATGATAGGCATCATACCACAGGCTATAGACAGGAGATGAACCTGCCATGTGAGCGCATAGAACATTCCACCGATTGCAATGCAAGCCAAGACACAGTTGTATCCCCACAGTCCAAAGTAGATTTTCTCAAATGGCGCCGCAAGAGCGAGACCTAAAATAATAAATTTGAGATTATTTCACTGATGAAATTACTTGGTCTTCTTGGATCACTTGGGGTAATATTACAAAATGTCCTACATTTATGAGAAGGGACAAATTTGCTTCTCTTGTATTGGAATTCCCCCCATTTTCTCCACAATTTAGTCACCTGCCAATTCCGACCCATCTGCCAGCTATCCCCTCTCATATTTGTAACATAGCATACTCAGAAGAAAGTGATATTTACCCTCTTTTGCATACATTTGCTTACAGATGCCCACAATTGGCTAGTGTTGCTGTGATTGACAGGGGAGAGAGAGTATGTCATCCCTCTTACCCAGAGCACAGCCAGTATTGCTAAAAATGGTATTGTCATGATTCAAACTTGTTCACCCAATGACAGGGTGAACACTTTTCTCTTGCACCATTTAGGAGCCCCTTTGCTGATCTTTTCTTTAGGACATTGTGATTGAAGCCAGAGTAGAGAATGAAACATGCACGGTTGAGTCTTACCTGACACCATCCCAATAGTTGAACCAATAACAGCATGTGCGCAAGTTATTGGTGAAGAAATAAACAGGGCCACAATGAATATGCCTCCTGTCCAAGGATTGTCGCAGCCATAGACCTGCCCAATGCCAACAGGAATGGACTGGAAGAGCTGTGGAAATCAGTTCATATAAAGGGTATGTGATTTAGAATGCAGTGTGTAAGTGCTGCTATTGATAATTGAAATGACAGCTTAATCTGATGTTGCATAAAATAAGAACTATATTTTCCTGAGAAAAAATGTGGCACTTCAAGCTAGGTGAAATTCCACACTGACAGAACAAAGACTTCCACTCATGACTTCAGCATCAGAAGATTCTAGCAACAACTCCTTTTACCTCCTAAATCATTTCTGTCTTTGGACACATGTACAAGAACTTGCAAAACAGATCTCTGTTCAGCATAAAAAACAGTATGCAAGCACACTTCCAGCAAGGCTCTTACCTTAGCATAATCTACCTCAGACCATGTGATGTTGGGGAAGGAGGTGATTGGCTGGATGAGGACCTGGGGGAAGTGGTGGTTGTAGTGGCCTGTAGCTACCATATGAAGACACACCAGAATGTTAAAAGGCAAAGTAAACACGGGCAGATCCCACCGACTGTTGATAGAGGCCAGGGCACTGGACACAATCGGGCTGTAAGACATGAAACAATCAGTATTTATTATCAGGTATGGGCTTTTTGACAATCTCTGCTCTGCAAGGTTTAAATGTCTAGTAAAGAGACACTAGTTGTAGAGCTCTTTTCTTTATTTAAAGACTACAATGGCTGACAAGTAAGGAACAAGTAGGTTTTCTAGTATTTTCCAGTGCAGCATGGTAATGAGTCTACTGGTACTTCTGTATGGCCTTCGTTTATACATTAGGAAAAAGATGACGCACAACCATCATACAAGATTCCTGAAAAGTTTGCAAGAATTTTGAAAGTCCATTGCCTTAAGAATAATCTGTGTCCCAAATCAGTTTCATGTTTTGATACTTAATAAAGATACTGTGGCCAACCCATGACAGAGTCAACCTTAGTGTTGACTTGGAATTTTGCGTTCCTGCACTGTATCGCGCAATCAGGACTACCTCAGTGCCAAAACTGAGTATAATTAACGTCACTACATCACATGCAACTCTGGCTGATATTATCTGTTTTATCTTGATTTTGTCTTGTGACAGCATGCCACCCTGACCTCTCTTGGCATCTGTCTACATCTATCATGCACCAGTACGCTGCCATTCCTCGACTTATTGGACATTTTCAATCAGTATAAACAAATCATTTATTTTATTGCAGCAATTCTGTTAAGATTAGTCGGGACACTGTTGGCTTTCTGTGTGTGCAGTGTCATGACTGTGAGTTTAGCTGCTGCTGAGCAGGGGCATGGGAAAGGGGTGGGGGGAGGGAAGGGGGCAGGGTTTTGAGCCCCCTACTATCCAAACAGTTCATACCTGTCCACAGTAACACTGGTACAGAAATAAAATGGACAGCACAACTAAAGCTTTTTTGATAGTAAAACACTGTATACAACTGCCACAATAAAATTGTAACATCTAAATCCAAGATCAGATTTTTATAAACGTTTACTACCTTACATTACAAAAATCAGTTTGTTCACGGTTTTATAAATCATGCACATTTATAATAATATATAGACCTATATATAGATATATAGGCTTTATTGAAGAAAACAAATGAAAAATTCCACATTTAATCACAGATGTCATCTTCGAAATGCATTATGTGTTTTGGTATCCCACCCCTCTGGAATTTAGCCATATATTGTAGTGAATCACATTCAGAAATATCACTATGTGCCTTAGCTATGCTGAACCAACCACCTCCTAAATTTTTAATAGGGCAGTCTAACTTACTTGACACCACGTGGAACAATTGAAGAAACTACTAGCTTTCAAATAAGACCTTACTTGCCAAGAATGACCATTCAGAGGCAGAAAAAAACAAATGCGTTATTACCCCTCACACAGTTTTACGCATACAGCTATTGGTCTGGTGCGGTTGATATGCTGGCAGTCAGCGGGTACAGGCCAATCAGCTTATAGCGTCAAACGGCTATGTTGTGCAAATAATAGTGATGGTTGTTCCTCCAAAAGTTTATAGAGTAAGTTTTGGCATGTTTTAGTCCTTACAGCGTTTGCTTTTTCTGACACTAGCTTTCTCCTGATCCTTCTCACATTTCTTTTTCATGCTATCTAGTGACAATTGTGAACACCTTAACCTTTGCCAAAATAGACAAAGCCTCAGCTGGGAGAAAACATTGTGTACTCTGCCTTGAAAGGAAGATTTACAAATGCAGGTCTTGTGATGTGTTTCTGTGTACCATAGCAGACCACTGAGTGTTTCACTGAGTGGGGATGATCTCAAGGACAGCCAGGCTCAACGATGCGCACTAGTCTCTGATTCTTAATTGTTTTTTTCATTCAGGTTTTTTTTTTTTGGCACTTTTGTTTATGTTTTGCATGTACTAGTTCATATTTTGCACTAAATAGTTATTTTTGCCTCATAAAATCCAACCCCATGTCCATGTCATCGGAGGTGGAAAGAGCACCTTCTTCATGCTTATATTACATATATGGCAGTGCTAACAGGGCTCTGGTGCTGCTTTCAGTAAAGGCTAAATGAGATGAGTAAGTTTCAAACTTTTTACTTGTGATATTGCACATTTTGTAGCTGAGGTTCATGCTATTCCCATTTGTTACTTCATTTTGTTCCGTCTGGATATATTTTTCATGTCATTTGTTGGTGGTTTGTTCCATCTGAACATGTTCTTTTGTGACATTTTTAGCAATGCTTGCTATTTCTAAAAGTTTTCTGCTACTTTTTGAGATTTTGTCCACCTAGGTTAGGTAAAAACAGAAATACTTATGAAAAACTACAAATTATTAAAGCATCAAGTGTCTACTTTCATATGAGCCATTAACCACTACCGTGGAGTGTGACATCTCAAATAAATTCACTGCTGAACACAGGCACCCACAAAACAGGCAAAAATTCCACACTGTAAAATTGGATAAGTTCATTTAACTCAAAAAATTTGAGGAAACTAATTACCTCAAAATTTTTAAGTTGATAAATCAATTTCTTTAAGCTAAAAACCCTTAAATATAACAAGTTTGAGTTAAATTTTTGTTATAAGTATATTTGGACCTCAATTTTTTTTTTAGTTAAATGAACTATCCGGTTTTACAGTGCATTTTTGGCCACTGGTAAAAAGAATTAAATGGCAAACTTGATAAAAATGGCAGTGCTTTTGATTACAAATGCTATCAGATTCGAATTAACCATGAGAACAGCGACATAAGTATCTCTGCTTGCTTTACATAAAATCCAACGGTATATCTGCTTGTGGATCTACAGAACATGCATATGCTCAGCATTATTTATATAGTGTATAGCATTTCTCTATTTCAAAAAGAATAGAATAAACAGAAAAATGAGTGCCTAAAACTCACCATGCCATTGACATAAAGATGTTGGGCAGCAGAAGCCACCAGTACCAGTCACCTGCATTGGAGAACACTGCCATTAGAAGACCAACCAGTATTCCATTGTATCCATACAGGCCTGCTGCGATTGCCCCTCTGAGAGAAAGTTAAACTGAAATTGAATTTTTCCAAATTGTAAACAACTCACAAGTTATGATATTGTATGACTCGCAGTCTGAAAATACCTATTTTGTTTGAGAATGATGGCCGAGATTGTGGCAAACAAAGTGCCCACAAAGCCATTGAGAGCCCACCATCTATTCTGGAGGATCAGCCCTGCGAAGATGATCAGTCCACTCAGAGGGTTGTTTACGAACATGACCTGTGCTGCTCCTCTCAACACCCAATCACAAATCTGAAGCAAGATGCACTGTTCTGGACAAAACACATTTTACAAAGATACAGTAAGAATCAGTAATATGCATAAAGATAGTAAACAATGAAGAAGAAGAAAAGTACAATTACTAATATATACATTCTTACAAATGTTCCATCTAAAAAAGAATTTAACAGCAGAGCGTTTGTTCATCAGAAGAACCCGTTAAGCAGCTAAAGACTACCCACACAACCCTTGAGGAATCCTATTCTCTAAGAATGTATATACCATTATCTTTTTACATTTCAATGTGGGGAAAGATAAACACAAAGCATCTTGCTATGCTGATAGTTATTTTATAGAACCTTAAATGAGAACTGTCTATCTGGTCTGGTCTGCAATAGTGTATTTGTTGCTCTCTTGTATCAGAGTGCTGACCAATCAAAATCTGGAATCCCCATTTTGATTTATTCATTCATTCATTCATTCATTCATTCATTCATTCATTCATTCATTTTCAGTAACTACTTTATCCTGTCATTGTGGATCCACAGTCTATCCCAGAAACACTGGTTGGTAAGTGGGAATATAACCTGAATGGGACAGCAATCCATTGCAGTGCAACATGTACACTCATTCACACCTAGGGGCAGTTTAGAGTAGCCAATCTGCCTGCCTGCAAGTACAAAACTGTGAGGAATATACCAACCTAAATATATGTAGATCCCATGATGTGGTGTGATAACAAAAATGCACTTTCTCTGCACTAGAAAACGTATTAAATGCCAAAATGGGATGTTAACATTTCTGGCTTTCATGTTTTTAAAAAGATTAAACCCAAATACCAATAACTGAAGCAATAACAATGCACCTCCTTGATGCTATATGCTTATGTACACTGACTACACTGAGGAGACTGGTGATCAGCAGTTAGGTTCATTTTTGCATTTAGATGTACTGGAACATTCTGCCTGCTACAGCTGAACCACTGAAGAGATGGTGGAGACAGATAGAAACATGCATGACTGCTTTTATAAACATCTATTAGGCTTAGCATGCCTGCGTTTTATCAGCACGAAGATGTCAGCATTTACATCACAGAAAGGTCACAGAAAAATTACTCGCTTTCTTACTGGTAATCTTCTCGTGCAAACCAAAATGTATTTGTTTAAAACACAGTTAGGACCGGCTCTAATGATTATTAGACAATGTCTATTGTAAAAAGCGCTGTACAAATAAAATTGAATTGAATTGAATTGAATATTAAAGCGCCTCTATTATGCTATATTAAAAGTCCCTAATTTTGTATTAGAGGTCTCATACAAAAGGTTTACATGGATCCAAGGTCAAAAAAACACTTTCATTTTCTCATAATTTACATTGCAGCATCAGTCTTTTTTTCTCAGTGTCACAAACGATTCACTCAAGGATCCGTTCACTCTAAACAACTCCTTTTAGAGAGCCTACTCTGCTCTGATTGGTCAAATGCGATTGTGATTTGTCTACCACTTACAGCACGTTTCAGAAAGGAAACGCCCATTACCATATCTGAATTTCAGTTCAGTAATAATGTTTTCAGATTTACATTATCAATTTGAGACTGAGTACGATAGTGATATACAGCAGAAGATCAACCCGAACCACCATTGCAAGCACAACGAGAACAGGACATTTCTCAGTGGTAAGCTTGTATGTAGCTTGACAATAACGTGAGTTAGCCGGTTAGCAGAGGCCTACAGCTGTGCACCGGTTGTACATGTATTGTCATGTATCAAGAAACTCTGGACTCCACTTCCCATCAGCCACTGCACTGCACTAGCTGTCACATGACCACCTGCACCTGACTCACGTTTTGTTAATGGCACTCGTGTGTATATATATTCCTTGTCTGCACTGTAGGCTTGTCTTTCGTTGTCCTAGACTCTGGTTGTTTATGTCTCGGTGGTTTGTTTCATGCCACAGTGTTATACCAAGTTGTATTAGTGTCTTTGTTTCATAGTATGTTTGTTTAAATAAATGTTATTCTCTGCACTTGCTTCTGGCTCAACCTCGATTCGTGACAGAACGAAAGACCCCTTATCAGAAGCAGCAGATCACCACGATGGACGCCTGGTTTACAGCATATGCGGAGTGGTATATAGGACTATTGGAGCAGGGAAGAAGGACAGATGAACTGCTCGCTCAGAATAACCGCATGCTAGGCCTGCCGCAGCTGGACAGACCATGCACCAGGCCACACCCGGCGTTCATAAAGGACTACGCCATGTCACGCCGACAGGAGGAGGAGTCTGTGGTCAGGGCGGAGACCCACTCCCACCCTCTCTCCCCTATTATGGCTCTCACTCAGCCTTCATGTTCAGTGGAGGACGTCGCTCCGCCTGCCTGCCCGGCCGAGGTCGTCGCTCCGCCTCCCTGTTCAGCTGAGGTCCTAGTCAAGTCTCAAGTCCCTGAGGTCACGTCCAAGCCTGCTGATCCAGTTGACCAAGCTCCGCTAATATCTAAGTCTAACGACCAAGTTCTGTCCACGCCCAAGTCTACCGACCCGGTCGCCCAAGTTCTGTCCACGCCCCAGTGTGCTGACACGCACAGCCAAGTTCTGCTCACGCCCCAGTCTGCTGACACGCACAGCCAAGTTCTGCTCATGCCCGAGGTTCACCTGGTGACCTCAGAGCCTCAGCCTCCCTGTTCAGCTGAAGTTGTCGCTCAGCCTCCCTGTTCAGCTGTGGTCATTGCTCAGCCTCCCTGTTCAGCTGAGGAAGAATCTCAGCCTCCCTGTGCCGTTGTGGAAGCCGCTCGGCCCCCTGCTTCTGCTGGGGACATTTTTTCCAGGGGTCCAGGACCACCAGATGGAGGATGTATAATTTTGGGCGCTCCGGGAGTAGCGCCCTTGGAGGAGGGTTCTGTCATGTATCAAGAAACTCTGCACTCCACTTCCCATCAGCCACTGCATTGCACTAGCTGTCACATGACCACGTGCACCTGACTCACGTTTTGTTAAAGTGTGTGTGTGTGTGTGTGTGTGTGTGTGTGTGTGTGTGTGTAGTCCTTGTCTGCAATGTTTGCTTGTCTTTCGTTGTCCTAGACTCTGGTTGTTTATGTCTCGGTGTTTTGTTTCATGCCACAGTGTTATACCAAGTTGTATTAGTGTCTTTGTTTCATAGTATGTTTGTTTAAATAAATGTTATTTTCTGCACTTGCTTCTGGCTCAACCTCGATTCGTGACACGTGTATATAACACAAAACTACGCATTTGGAACACCCGGTAGAAAATATATACATAAATAATTAATCAAACTTACAGGTTGTGATGCAGAAGCACAAGATGGTCCAAATAAATTGGGTACGTCCCAGTCTTTAATGAATAATCGTTTCGCAAATCCCGCGTTGACTTCAGCTAGATTTGAGAAGCAGTCGTCGGAATACAAACGAAGATCGGAGTTGAACTGCTGTGGTATGGTTTTAAAAATGAATTCTAACCACTGACACATCTTCATCCTTTGGGAGTCTATGCAAAGTGGTTTTGCTTTTGCAGCTCAGAAAACATCTTCTATACATGAACCTAACTCTTTCAGGACGCAACTACAACTGTAGTGTTTGAGGGCGGGTCAAAGTACACGTTGTTCGTGAGCAGCCAATGAAGACAAGAGGTGGGTTTTTTTCTTGTTACAAAAATATGTAGGTTTGTGAAGGAAGTAAGTCTGGACTTACTGACGACTTGTTTCAGGTGTTCAGAATCTGTTCTTTTGGGAGACAATAACTCCATTTGTTGTGCACTTTGATTTTTGAAACTTTATTATCTATAATTGCTATATAACAGAAAGTTCTTGAATCTAAAATGATTTTATCTGTTCATAGATAGTTCATTTTATCACTCATATAGCAGCTATAAACAGTCATTCTCTTACCAGACTCTTATTTTTCTGTATCATGACATCAATCAAGACAAGTAAACAAAACAAAACATAGCTTATCATTGTACTGAGAAACCAGAGTACAAATCTTTTGTCCTGTGTGAAAGTTGGTATGACTTGTTTAAGCCTACCTTTCATCCACGTGTCAAAAGGAGCCATATTTCCTGAGAAGTAAGACACGAAGCGTGTGAGTTTAACTTTGATCTTTTGAAGTTTAGAAGACTCGGTTTGTGTGTGCTGTTGCTCATTCTGCTGCAGCTGTGAGTTCTTCTGAGTCTGTAGAACTGTGTTAGCCATGAGGGGCTGCAGCTCCTGTCAAACATAATATATTTAACATAAGAATTTCTCACTAAAATGCAGTAAGAGATTTTTGTACAGCTTTGTGATGTATAGGCCATAGGTAATATTATAGATGTGGGTTATCAGAATAAAAGTAAAATACTTTTCATGACATACTGTAAATGCATGTCAATGAGATGGTACCAAGATTATCAATAT
Source organism: Ictalurus punctatus (assembly GCF_001660625.3). Lineage (NCBI taxonomy): Eukaryota > Metazoa > Chordata > Actinopteri > Siluriformes > Ictaluridae > Ictalurus > Ictalurus punctatus. Next base: position 6,443,147 of record NC_030437.2, read on the forward strand.
AGTGTGCGTTCCACACCATTGAACCTTTGAGGGTAGATTTACTTTATTTTGTACCTTGAAGAAAAAAAAAATATTGCAACCTTGCCTTTTATGACAGTGCAATTTGATTTTATATGGTTAGGAATAAAGAGAAAACCAATTCACACACGAAATATATTGGCTGATGGCAGACAGTATATTCTATGGGTTATATTAAACATTTTGCCAAATAAGCCATGGAACTCATCAACCCTGTTTACACTATTATTTGATATTGAATGCAACGTATGTACGTATTTACTGTACCATTACTGTAACTGCTCAAGTTACCTGGTTTTGTGTTTTATTATGAAATATCTATCTAATATATATATATATATATATATATATATATACACATGTACATGTACATATATATATATATATATATATATATATATATATATATATATATATATATATATATATATATATATATATATATATATACATATACACATGTACATGTACATGTATATGTATATATATATATGTATGTGTGTGTATGTATGTGTATATATATATATATGTATATATGATATTGCTTCTGTAAAATAATAGAAAAAAGAACAAGGATGACAAACACAATCTGCAAACTAAATAAAACATGCATAACTACATAAAGATAAAAAAAATAAATACAGAAATTAACAATGACGTTTTATTCTAAATTTGCTGCACAAATATTTACACTGTATATAGCAGAGGCTGTCAAACCTTTTGGAGCCAGGAACCCCTTTAACTGTTTCATAGATATATAGATATCAGCACAGATTTATTTTATTAGCATATTCCAAATATTTAAATATTAGGCACATTATTCAAATGTGTAGAGTATTATTATGGCTATTCATTGGTGCCAAAGAGTTTGTTATTTAACAGAACATATTAAGCCTAATTTGACATTATTTATAGGCCTACACATTTCTGAATTATTGAGGTTAGATGAACCCCAGTCAATACAAGTGACCTAAAAAGTGACTAATTTGGTTGCCTTACCTTGGAGTGCTCAGTAATGGATGTTCTACAGAAACTTGTGATATTCCCTGAAATACTCTGGGGCAAAAATGAGACAGTCCTTTGTCATTTAAATTAGTCATTAATAAGAAAAACCTGTTGTTTAGTATGAAAGTCTATTATTAACTAAGCAGTGCCATACCTCTGAAACCTGTTTTCCAGGCATAAATAAGGCCAGTTCTTCTCCAGCAAAAATCTCAGCTACTTTGAAAGAGCTGCTGATCAGGCTTTATATTGTGCTAGTGAAATCCAGACTCCTCCTCTGCAAACACAGATGCAAATTAAGAAACAAGGAAGAGGAGGCCTGAGGTTTTATCATTCTTATCATTTATAAGACATTGAAGATTCTTTTAGATGAGATGTACATTTAGATTGCCTCTACCAACCTGTAGTTGCTCTCAATAACTTTTGTAACTACAACATCAGGTGAAGGGGGGGGGGGTGGGGGGGGGGGGGCAGATATGTGAGTCTACGGATAACAAAGGATTTTAAAAAGAAATGATTACAGAGTTTAATGAGTGTGTGCCTTATTTCATAACCTTCAGATAATCACCAGAGAGAGATAGTTTGTATATATTGTAACCGTAGTTTTGACAGGTATAGGTCAAAGGTCAAAAAGATACACATTCTAACTCTCTATATCTAGATCAAAGGTCATAAAAATATGAATAGTTATGTTAAATCTGGATCACATCCATTCGTGACCATATATGGTGCTGCCATGTGTGTTTTTCCGCCCCACACGTTGCGCACACCTGGTACATCTTTTCACATAGAATATGAAACTCTCTGTGGTAGGACATAAAAATATATATAGTTTTGTTAAATCTGGTTCACATCCAAATCGTGACCATACCTGGTACGACCATTTGTTCCCCCCACCCCACCCACCCCACCCACAGACAAAAGTTGCATACTCATGTTTTTCCTCTTCACATACAATATGAAGCTCTCTGTGGTAGGTCATAAGAATATATATAGTTTTGTTAAATCTGGTTCACATCCAAATCGTGACCATACCTGGTACGACCATGTGTATCCCACATCCAAACAAAAATATGACGCACACAAACGCACTTTATTTTCACATTATTTAAAAGGAATTTAAGTGTTATGTACTAAATTACCATAATTATGAGCACAAGTTGTTAAGTTGACAATCATTTTTAAAATTACGTTTCTCCATTTAGATTGTCTGCAGTAGAATGCAGTCTTTTAATCCAGGAAAAATGACTGCCTTTAAGTTTTATAACAATAGTAAGTAAAATCCAGCGTGATTTACATTACAAATCTCATACGTAACATCTCTGCATATATATATATATATATATATATATATATATATATATATACACATGTACATGTACATGTATATATATATATATATATATATATATATATATATATATATATATATATATATACATATACACATGTACATGTACATGTATATGTATATATATATATGTATGTGTGTGTATGTATGTGTATATATATATATATGTATATATGATATTGCTTCTGTAAAATAATAGAAAAAAGAACAAGGATGACAAACACAATCTGCAAACTAAATAAAACATGCATAACTACATAAAGATAAAAAAAATAAATACAGAAATTAACAATGACGTTTTATTCTAAATTTGCTGCACAAATATTTACACTGTATATAGCAGAGGCTGTCAAACCTTTTGGAGCCAGGAACCCCTTTAACTGTTTCATAGATATATAGATATCAGCACAGATTTATTTTATTAGCATATTCCAAATATTTAAATATTAGGCACATTATTCAAATGTGTAGAGTATTATTATGGCTATTCATTGGTGCCAAAGAGTTTGTTATTTAACAGAACATATTAAGCCTAATTTGACATTATTTATAGGCCTACACATTTCTGAATTATTGAGGTTAGATGAACCCCAGTCAATACAAGTGACCTAAAAAGTGACTAATTTGGTTGCCTTACCTTGGAGTGCTCAGTAATGGATGTTCTACAGAAACTTGTGATATTCCCTGAAATACTCTGGGGCAAAAATGAGACAGTCCTTTGTCATTTAAATTAGTCATTAATAAGAAAAACCTGTTGTTTAGTATGAAAGTCTATTATTAACTAAGCAGTGCCATACCTCTGAAACCTGTTTTCCAGGCATAAATAAGGCCAGTTCTTCTCCAGCAAAAATCTCAGCTACTTTGAAAGAGCTGCTGATCAGGCTTTATATTGTGCTAGTGAAATCCAGACTCCTCCTCTGCAAACACAGATGCAAATTAAGAAACAAGGAAGAGGAGGCCTGAGGTTTTATCATTCTTATCATTTATAAGACATTGAAGATTCTTTTAGATGAGATGTACATTTAGATTGCCTCTACCAACCTGTAGTTGCTCTCAATAACTTTTGTAACTACAACATCAGGTGAAGGGGGGGGGGGGGGGGGGGGGGGCAGATATGTGAGTCTACGGATAACAAAGGATTTTAAAAAGAAATGATTACAGAGTTTAATGAGTGTGTGCCTTATTTCATAACCTTCAGATAATCACCAGAGAGAGATAGTTTGTATATATTGTAACCGTAGTTTTGACAGGTATAGGTCAAAGGTCAAAAAGATACACATTCTAACTCTCTATATCTAGATCAAAGGTCATAAAAATATGAATAGTTATGTTAAATCTGGATCACATCCATTCGTGACCATATATGGTGCTGCCATGTGTGTTTTTCCGCCCCACACGTTGCGCACACCTGGTACATCTTTTCACATAGAATATGAAACTCTCTGTGGTAGGACATAAAAATATATATAGTTTTGTTAAATCTGGTTCACATCCAAATCGTGACCATACCTGGTACGACCATTTGTTCCCCCCACCCCACCCACCCCACCCACAGACAAAAGTTGCATACTCATGTTTTTCCTCTTCACATACAATATGAAGCTCTCTGTGGTAGGTCATAAGAATATATATAGTTTTGTTAAATCTGGTTCACATCCAAATCGTGACCATACCTGGTACGACCATGTGTATCCCACATCCAAACAAAAATATGACGCACACAAACGCACTTTATTTTCACATTATTTAAAAGGAATTTAAGTGTTATGTACTAAATTACCATAATTATGAGCACAAGTTGTTAAGTTGACAATCATTTTTAAAATTACGTTTCTCCATTTAGATTGTCTGCAGTAGAATGCAGTCTTTTAATCCAGGAAAAATGACTGCCTTTAAGTTTTATAACAATAGTAAGTAAAATCCAGCGTGATTTACATTACAAATCTCATACGTAACATCTCTGCATATATATATATATATATATATATATATATATATATATATATATATACACAAATGTACATGTACATGTATATATATATATATATATATATATATATATATATATATATATATATATACATATACACATGTACATGTACATGTATATGTATATATATATATGTATGTGTGTGTATGTATGTGTATATATATATATATGTATATATGATATTGCTTCTGTAAAATAATAGAAAAAAGAACAAGGATGACAAACACAATCTGCAAACTAAATAAAACATGCATAACTACATAAAGATAAAAAAAATAAATACAGAAATTAACAATGACGTTTTATTCTAAATTTGCTGCACAAATATTTACACTGTATATAGCAGAGGCTGTCAAACCTTTTGGAGCCAGGAACCCCTTTAACTGTTTCATAGATATATAGATATCAGCACAGATTTATTTTATTAGCATATTCCAAATATTTAAATATTAGGCACATTATTCAAATGTGTAGAGTATTATTATGGCTATTCATTGGTGCCAAAGAGTTTGTTATTTAACAGAACATATTAAGCCTAATTTGACATTATTTATAGGCCTACACATTTCTGAATTATTGAGGTTAGATGAACCCCAGTCAATACAAGTGACCTAAAAAGTGACTAATTTGGTTGCCTTACCTTGGAGTGCTCAGTAATGGATGTTCTACAGAAACTTGTGATATTCCCTGAAATACTCTGGGGCAAAAATGAGACAGTCCTTTGTCATTTAAATTAGTCATTAATAAGAAAAACCTGTTGTTTAGTATGAAAGTCTATTATTAACTAAGCAGTGCCATACCTCTGAAACCTGTTTTCCAGGCATAAATAAGGCCAGTTCTTCTCCAGCAAAAATCTCAGCTACTTTGAAAGAGCTGCTGATCAGGCTTTATATTGTGCTAGTGAAATCCAGACTCCTCCTCTGCAAACACAGATGCAAATTAAGAAACAAGGAAGAGGAGGCCTGAGGTTTTATCATTCTTATCATTTATAAGACATTGAAGATTCTTTTAGATGAGATGTACATTTAGATTGCCTCTACCAACCTGTAGTTGCTCTCAATAACTTTTGTAACTACAACATCAGGTGAAGGGGGGGGGGGGGGGGGAGGGGGGGGGGGGGCAGATATGTGAGTCTACGGATAACAAAGGATTTTAAAAAGAAATGATTACAGAGTTTAATGAGTGTGTGCCTTATTTCATAACCTTCAGATAATCACCAGAGAGAGATAGTTTGTATATATTGTAACCGTAGTTTTGACAGGTATAGGTCAAAGGTCAAAAAGATACACATTCTAACTCTCTATATCTAGATCAAAGGTCATAAAAATATGAATAGTTATGTTAAATCTGGATCACATCCATTCGTGACCATATATGGTGCTGCCATGTGTGTTTTTCCGCCCCACACGTTGCGCACACCTGGTACATCTTTTCACATAGAATATGAAACTCTCTGTGGTAGGACATAAAAATATATATAGTTTTGTTAAATCTGGTTCACATCCAAATCGTGACCATACCTGGTACGACCATTTGTTCCCCCCACCCCACCCACCCCACCCACAGACAAAAGTTGCATACTCATGTTTTTCCTCTTCACATACAATATGAAGCTCTCTGTGGTAGGTCATAAGAATATATATAGTTTTGTTAAATCTGGTTCACATCCAAATCGTGACCATACCTGGTACGACCATGTGTATCCCACATCCAAACAAAAATATGACGCACACAAACGCACTTTATTTTCACATTATTTAAAAGGAATTTAAGTGTTATGTACTAAATTACCATAATTATGAGCACAAGTTGTTAAGTTGACAATCATTTTTAAAATTACGTTTCTCCATTTAGATTGTCTGCAGTAGAATGCAGTCTTTTAATCCAGGAAAAATGACTGCCTTTAAGTTTTATAACAATAGTAAGTAAAATCCAGCGTGATTTACATTACAAATCTCATACGTAACATCTCTGCAGGATTTATAGACGTTAAAGCACTGAATGAAATGAACAATATAGACAAAAAATAAACACTCTGTGTCTACTACTTTTATCTCTCATAGAACTATCCACAGTCCAAAGGCTGTGGAGCTAGAAGGCTACGCGTGCGAATGACAAAAGATTTTTAAAAATAAAATAAAAAATGTATCAATACATGAAATTAGATTACACAATGTAGTTGAGGTTTACATGAATAAGCAGAAATGTAATCATGCTTATCTTTCCTATAGCACAAATGAAAAGCCCTCTCTAGATGAACAGATTTGTCAAATGAAACTTTTTCCTTCTTTTCCACTGCTACGGTAAACTAAAGAGTGGATATTCAAATGACACTGCTAAATATGACTAGCATTAGCTACGTGTACTAGTGCAAAATAGTCCATCAAATGTATTAGCCGGTGTAGCCTGTACACGAGTCCACTATCGGTCATATCGCAACTGAGAACATGCCCCAAATTCATTGCTTTAGTAGAATTTAATGGTAAGTGAAATGATAATCACATTGTAATGTACTTAGTATTTGTTCAGTCTACAGGTCCTCTAACACTCTGTTAAATGAATAAATGTAAATGTACTACAACGTAACTTTTGTTTTAAATCAATTAACGCAGAAATTACACACAATATTAAGTTGATGTAATTATCAACATTATTATGTCAACACCACTCATCAAAATAATGTGTACAACTTTAAATATTTAATTAATTCAATAAATTAGAATTTTTATCTTGCAAACACACATTAAATTTAGATTGTGGGGGTTTGTTTTGTATAGCGCCGCTGTTAGAAAATACACGATGGTTGAATGTGAACATAAATGAGCAGAATGTAAGCTTGTGAAATAAATTCAACTTTATTGATTGCACTTTTTGAGAAAATGACATGACTTTGAATAAAAATTTACTGAAATAAATACTCTAAAACATTGATATACCCGAAGAAATGTAAAAAAGAAAAAATAATTTAAAAAAACTTTTTACATACCTTCTAAATAGGTCCCTTTAGGAGGTAAACGTTTTAAAGACGGTGTTTTATAAGAAACGCGCGTATTACATGCCTTCTAAACCTAACCCTTTAGGATGTAAAATGCTGCTTAAAAGAATCGAGAGTTTTGTTTAAACTAGAAGACACAATTTCCGGGGAATGTCTTGTAGGCCTATACACAGTGTCCTACACATCTGAGGTGTGTGTGTGTATGTGGGTGTGGGGTGTGGGGTGTGTGCGTGCGTGTGTGTGGGTGTGTTAGAGAGAGAGAGAGAGAGAGAGAGAGAGTCGAGTGTTTCCTGGGGGTTTGCTGACCAGACTGCTTGCAGTGTGTTTATGTTAATGAATCAAGGGACGAGTCGTGTGTTTTAGGGTTTAACGATCCCTACCAATGTGTACATTTGTGGTTTAAGTGAATCTTTGTTTCTGAAATTACTTCTGTGGTAATTATCAGTTTGTGTAACTAATCTATCAGAAAATACTAGACCTGGTGACTGAATGTGGTAGATGTATTAGAATTTTGGACATGTTATGCATGTGTAGCTCCCTATGTGTATGATCTATGTGTAATCCTTCTGTCAAGAAATGAACAGACTGAGGTTTGTGAAATAATTGAACTGTTTATTGGCTACGTTGTTGAGAAAAACACTGTGATGTGTAAAACATTTCTACAGTCCTTCAAGGCTGTATGATGTCGTTGTTCTCTTTTACTGAAAGAAAGGTCAAAACCATCGGTGTTATTCGTTGTGAAGACTGAAGTGACAATATGTCTGAAGAAAATGAAAATATGTATTACATATCCTACCTGCTAACCAGGTTATTTTAAGGGTGAAAAAACCTTTTTTTAAAGACGGTGTTTTAAAAGAGTCGTGCATTTTGTTTAAACTATAAACGAGATTTCAGAAAATGGTCCGCCAACGAGGATACTTACACAGAACTTTCGCTAAATACATAAGCTTTCGTCTATGCTTTGACATCCCATGTCCCAGCAGTACATTTATGACCTCTGATGACCATGTGGGTGTGCGGGGGTGGGTGTGTGAGAGAGAGACACAGGTGTTCTTTTGGGAGTTTTGCTGACCAGAATACTTACAAATGTGTTTGTTAACGAATTAAAGGGAGTCGTGTGTCTCAGTGTTAAAATAGTGGTTAAGACGTCGTAGTTAAAACACAGAAGAAACTCTGCAACTATCTGTTACTATGTCTGCTCCGAGAAATCCTAATACCCTTAGAAGATTGCTGTGTATTCACCAACAAGAGGACCTGTTGAAATGAGAGAGGACCTGACGTTTGCTCAAAATTTTTTTATTTTTTTAAAAACCAAGAGATTAGTTTGACAATTTATTAATGAAGGTAATGTAAATACGTTGTTGTTTAACCCTGAGCAGGGCGTCAACAGCTCCAAAGATCCTGTCTTAAGTCCGAGGGTTTAGTTAGGAGGTAGAAAAACATTTAAAGATGACGTTTTAAAAGAAACAAGTGTTTCATCCTTAATGGTAAAAAAGAAAAATGGTTGTACTCCAATATGAAATAAAACGGCGGAGACACACTGAGTACATTTCTGTTCCACAGTCTATAAGGATCCCCAAACTTCATGTAGTGTGGAAAAATATATACACCCTCCGTGACTACGTTACTTATGGTTTAAACATTTTTATTTTGTGATGGCAGCAAGACAAAACGGTTGTGCATTTGGTATCTGGTGATTTAGAAATAGGCCCCAAATGTCAAATATGTTTGTGTATGGTTTCGTCAGGCAAAGATCACGATGGTATGGAAAGAGTATACAAGAGTAATTGGGGTGATCTAATGCTTAGGACTTGTACAGTACTTCAGCTCGGGAACGTCCCACCATGGCGTTCAGAGAGGCGTTATCTATGGTACACGTATATATAATATAGATCAGATCACCAGTCTGTCTTTACCCACTCCTGATCTGGGGGTGGGTGGGATGGGGATAACAGTTCAGGCATATTTCCAACAGAACAGAATATTAGACATTTAGTGTAAAGTAGTGAAAAAAAAAATCTCTGAAACATTTCAGTGAAAATAGTGGTCCATATTTAATGCATTATATTAGAAATGATAGTACAGTCTTTGTTGATCAGTTACCAACTCATACTTTATAATATGTCAAATTATGGTTAAGAATCACATTGGTACAAAACTGCAAGTCCATTGTGAGTAAAATTTATTTCTGAAAGACCCCACATGAATCCCATGCTTCAACATTTGCTGGTGATCAGCCAGGGTCCAGCAGATTTATCACTGATGAGCTCCTAGCAAACTGCAAAATGGGCAGCCACTTCATTCCTCGATCCCTGAGGTGAGTATGCTCACCACCAGTTGTCCCACCATGAACCTGTGGCTGGAGGGGATTCCCCTCGAGGCCCTGCTAGATTCTGGAGGTACAAGCACATTGGCCCACCTGTCAGCTCTCCCCTTGTTACACAGTCATAGACACATTTGTCACGAAATCTCAAGGAGTAGAATGCAATTACAGAAATCTTATTTTAAACAATTAAAAATAACAAACAATGACAAAAAAGAACCAAAAACTAGAAAAACCTAAACAAAGGACTAGACTGAAGCAAGGCATAGCAAAGAAAAGAAAACTCAACATAAAAATCAAAACCCACTCATGGTGCAAATGCAACATAATGGTAACAATACAAACAATACACACAATGCTTCCCAACCAAGGAGAAATGGTGTGGAAAACAAAAGAAGAATTTAAAAAAATGTGAGTGAGGGTGATGTCCGGTGGTCTGGGGGGAAATTGTCCATGGTGGGCATGACATAGTGCCCCCCTTATGGCTCCTGAAGCACCCAAACTTAGGAGGGCCTGGACCCCTGGGTAGAGTGATAACCACGGCGAGGCCAGAGGGGGGAGCAACGACCATGGTGAGGCCAGAAGGGGGAGTGACCATGATGGCAAAGAAAGGAGGTGGATCCATGTTTTAAGCCAAGCAGGGAGGCAGAGCGACATCCTCAGCCCAGCAGGGTGGAGGAGGTGAAGTCATCATCTGGGCAGAGAGGACGACCCCAGCCGAACAGAGAGGCATGGCAACATCACCAGCCAAGCAAGGAGGTGGGGTGACACCCTCAACAGGGCAGGGTGGAGGGATGAAATCATCAGCTGGGCAGGAAGGCAGAGCAATCTTTTCAGAATCTCTTACATGACACTTTCATTTGTTACCAGAAGCATTGATCATAATTACTTTTAATGACGTTTAATAATTCTGTACAATCAGTTTATCTATACAATAACCAGTTTATGTATAATACATAAGTTAAAGAACAACTTGACACTTTTGCTTTTAACAATTAAAAGAGGGATAAAAGGAAATTTCTAAAACATGCAAACACATTCATATGAAAAGAAAAAAATAGGCCCAAAAATTTTAATAGAATTACCTAATATGAACATCAAATATCAATATTAAGTTATGCAGTCATACATGTTTACCATTATGAGATTGTTAGGAAGTAACAATGAGAAAGTAGAGGTGGATAGTATGGATTGTTCCATCATCCTGTCTCAAAGACAGTGTTCATAGCCAGAACAACTACATTGCTTACTGTAACATTGCAGTAGAGATGCCCAGAATGTGTCCATGTGGTTCAGTGATGGATGGTCATATAGATCATTTTTGTATAGACTTTGTATAGATAATTTGCATTTACATTCATTGTGCATACAATATGTCATGTATTTAACCACTTAAATAATTTCTCATTAACACATTATTGGGAAACCAAATGTGCATTGTTCTCACAGAGTGAAAGTGCGCTGGAAATTGTTGCTTCATATTTCAGTTAATTCTAGAGTAGTTGGCTCTGTGTTTCCAGTAATGGACAGGTTTTCCAAATGCCCTCTACTTATCTTAATGCAGACATTGTGCTGCTCTTTCTCTTGGTTCTCCATCATTATCTTTACATCCATGTCTTTTGTCATTTGTGCCTCTTTATCCTTCTCCTGTAGCATCTCCTCTTGGACTTTCTTCTGCTTTTTTTCAGCCTTCTCCTCCTTCACCTTACAGTAGAATATGAGGTTTTTCTCAGGGTAGGTAACTATAGAAAGTGGCAGCTTGTAGATGGTCTTTGTCTCTGTGGTGATCAAGAGGAACGTGAGGACTGACAGGCAGAAGGGCCAAGTGCATGCTGGAAGTCCAAACTGAGGAATAAAGCATTAAAAACAGATTACAAAATGCGAAATTTGGAACACTTATCCTGAAAGTTTTTCCATTGTGAATAACAAGATACTTACAGTAGCCATCACATTGCTAATTGCAAAGCCAAGATATGCACAGAAAAATGCTAAGGGGGAAATGAGAAAGGAAATTAATGTCACTGATGGCTGAGAACCTTGGCAATGGTTCTTACATAACCAGAATCATTTAGCATTCAGAAAGTTTATATGGTTCTGACAGGCATCATACCACAGACTATAGACAGTAGATGGACCTGCCAGGTGAGGGCGTAGTATATTCCACCAATTGCAATGCAAGCCAAGGCACAATTGTATCCCCACAGTCCAAAGTAAATGCTCTGGAATGGCGCCGCAAGAGCAAGACCTAAAATAGCAAATTATAAATGAGAAATTTTGCTGATCTTAAAATGTAACTCTTCCTGGATCACTTAGGTTCATATTATTAGGTTCTATATTATGAAAAGGGACAGATTTGCTGATCTTTTCTTTAGGACATTGTGATTGAAGCCAGAGTAGAGAATGAAACATGCACGGTTGAGTCTTACCTGACACCATCCCAATAGTTGAACCAATAACAGCATGCATGCAAGTTATTGGTGAAGAAATAAACAGGGCCACAATGAATATGCCTCCTGTCCAAGGATTGTCACAGCCATAGACCTGCCCAATGCCAACAGGAATGGACTGGAAGAGCTGTGGAAATTGAGTTCATGTCAAGGGTATGGGATTTAGAATACAGAGCATAAGTGCTGCTATCAGTAACTGAAGTGACAGCTTAATCTGATGTTGCATAAAATAATTATATTTCTTGAGAGAAAATGTGGCATTTCAAGCTATCTGAAATTGCACACTGACTGAAGAAACAGCTCCTCTCTTGACTTCAGCATCAGAAGATTCTAGAAACGCTCCTAAGTGATTTTCGTCTTTGGACTCATGTACAAGAGCTTGCAAAAGTGATGTCTGTACAGCATTAAAACTACTTTATATCAGCATGCTTCCAGTAAGGCTTTTACCAAAGTATATTCCAGCTCAGACCATGTGATGTTGGGGAAGGAGGTGATTGGCTGGATGAGGACCTGGGGGAAGTGGTGGTTGTAGTGGCCTGTAGCTACCATATGAAGACACACCAGAATGTTAAAAGGCAGGTTTAAAACTGGCAGATCCCACCGGCTGTTAATTGAGGCCAGGGCACTAGAGATGATTGGGCTGTAAGACATGAAACAATCAGGGTTTATTATCGGGTATGATAATAGAACAGTCACTGCTCAAGCAAGTTTTAAATGTCTAGTATAGAGACACTGAGTTCTCAAGCTCCTTTCTTTATCACAAGTCTACAATGGCTGACAAGTAATTGAATACCAAATGTTCTAGTATTATTTTCGGCATGGTAATGAGTCCACTGGTAGTCCTGTATAGGAAAAAGGTGACCTAAAACTGTCATACAGGATTCTTTTTTGCAAGAAACTTGAAACCTCATGTCCTAAGAATAATCTATGCCTCCAACTATATCGCTCAATCATGTCTACCTCAGTGCCAAAACTGAAATATTAATGTCATCACATGCAACCTTTGATTAACCTTTGAAAGCGATCTGGTTGATGTGATCTGTTTTGACTTGATTTTGTCTTGTGGCAGCATGTCACTCTGAATTTCCGTGAATATTTTAACATCTGTCACACTAGAATGACAAACCTCTAAATTTTCATTGCCTGAAATTATGAATGCTCTTGGTTTCAGATTAGTTTCACTGCTTGCTTTATAGAAAATCCAAAGGTATGTCTGCTTATGGATCTACAGACCATGCATGCTGATCAATGTTATTTATTCAGTGTAGAGCCATTCTCTATTTCAAAGCTACCTTGACTGACATGTATGCAAAGAAAAATGAGTGCCTGAAGCTCACCATGCCATTGACATAAAGATGTTGGGCAGCAGAAGCCACCAGTACCAGTCACCTGCATTGGAGAACACTGCCATTAGAAGACCAACCAGTATTCCATTGTATCCATACAGGCCTGCTGCGATTGCCCCTCTGAGAGAAAGTTAAACTGAAATTGCATTTTTCCAAACAGTAAACAACTCACAGGTTATGATATTGTATGAATCACAGTCTGGAAATACCTATTTTGTTTGAGAATGAGGGCCGAGATTGTGGCAAACAAAGTGCCCACAAAGCCATTGAGAGCCCACCATCTATTCTGGAGGATCAGCCCTGCGAAGATGATCAGTCCACTCAGAGGGTTGTTTACGAACATGACCTGTGCTGCTCCTCTCAACACCCAATCACAAATCTGAAGCAAGATGCACTGTTCTGGACAAAACAATGAATAACAGAAGTAGCATTATTGAAATATACAGTATACATATTGTAAAATATAAAATACCTTTATGACAGTTCCATTGAAAATGATTTAAATAAGATGTTAGTAATGGGTTAAATTACACCTTAGTTTATAAATCCTGATCTAGTTTTCAAACCCCCAGTAGACTACTTCATCAACTGTCACCTTGATATATCTGTGTTTAGAGTGCAGCTATCTAGTTAGTAGCTCCTGGGGGTGATAACAGAAGTAAAATCTCTGATGAGCAATGGTAGATTAGATACGGAATTGGGACATTAATGTTTTTCTGTTTTACATGGATTTCCTTTCCTTTTTTTCCACGATATTCTCAGAATTAAACCCAAATACCAATAACTGAGCATTTACAACACAAATAACATAACATACACAACTAAAATTATGTATGCCTATGTACACTGACTATTTTTATACACTTAAGTGACATCTGATCTGCAATTATGATGAATTTCTGCCTTTACATGTACTGGGATATATTTTGTCTGCCACAGCTGAACTACAGATGAGATGGCTGAGACAGATATATAAACATGCATGAATGGTTTTATAAACATTAATTGGGTTTAGCATGCCTGCGAGTTATCAGTATTCATGTGGCAGTATTTAAAGGTCACTGAATTATTATTAGCTTTTTTGCTTGTAGTCTTCTTGCACAAAATAAAATGTATTCATTTAGAACACAGTTGGTGGCAGCTATCATTTCTATTAAGATATTACAATTTTACAACCCTGGAAAAAACAAGACCTCTTTTAAGACCAGTAGCATCAGAACCACCTTTTTATTATATTATGTCTTTTTCCACAATAAACATGTGCACAATCACTGTCCATGAAAAGTGTGCTTTATGTAATGAATAAAACATTTTGGGGCATTCTATTATGGGAAAATAATCAAAAATGGGAGGTTTGATTCCATTCCGAAGGTGGTTATTTCCTAATATTTTCCTCTTAAAACACAGCCATTCAGCCAGGAATTGTTTTCTTTTCTTTTTTAAAAAAAAATTAATTATGCCTGTATCTATTTATAGTTATATTTAATGCTGTGAAACATTTGAGAAACAAGTTAGCTCCTGTTATCACTTACATTATAGCAGCTATAAACAGTCATTCCCTCAGCAGTCTTTAATTTTTTTCCTAATGGTATTAATTAGATTAAAAAAAAAAAAAAAAAAAAAAAAAACACACCTTGTTAGTCAAGTTACAGAAAAACCAGAAAGTGCAAAGTCCTCTGTCCTGAAGACTATCTCATGGCAGTAAACGTACTGACTGTTACGCAGCACTGACACCAGGGACTTTTATCTTATGATCAGTTATCTATTACTCTAGAAACAATAATGTATTAGAACATCAGAGCTGCTGTTATTGTAAATTAAACAACACCTTCTGACCAGACAGAGCTGAGACAGTGCTGTGGTGTAATGTCATTTAATCAGTGAGAAACTATATACATATCTAGATGCATATTGATGAAGTAAGTATACTAGTAAGTAGGGCTAGTTAAGATCTTATAAGCCTATCTTTCAATATACATTTTCTACAGTTTAAATGTTTGTCACTGTATGCATTTAAGAGACCACGTGAAAGCAGTCATGAGCAGATAAAGCCTACCTTTCATCCACGTGTCAAAAGGAGCCATATTTCCCGAGAAGTAAGACGCAAAGCGTGTGAGTTTAACTTTGATCTTTTGAAGTTTAGAAGACTCGGTTTGTGTGTGCTGTTGCTCATTCTGCTGCAGCTGTGAGTTCTTCTGAGTCTGTAGAACTGTGTTAGCCATGAGGGGCTGCAGCTCCTGTCAAACATAATATATTAGGAATTTCTCACTAAAATGCAGTAAGAGATTTTTGTACAGCTTTGTGAGCTTCATGCCATAATTTTATAGACGTAGGTTATCAGAATAAAGGTAAAACTTAATGCTTGTCATTGAGATGCTACCTTCAAGGGTATGTAGAGATTAAGATGTGTTAAACAACACAGAACATAGCAGATTTTGTATAAGACCACCAAATTTGTAAAAACATTGGAACATGTGACTGACAGGTCTTTCTTGTTACCCAGGTGCGTCCTGTTAGATTGATTGATTAAACAATAAATAGCTATGAACATAATTGGTTTTAGCCTTCCGTTTCACCTGTGAAGACGGTATTTGTTGTTAAAAAAAGGATAAGCCAACATGAAGATCAGTGAGCTGTCTATGAAAGAAAACCAAGCCAGCATTAAGAATTGGAAAGCTAAATTAGAATTCACAAAGAAATACAGAGATGAGCCACAAAAGTTCTGGAGCCAAGATTAACCTCTACCAAAGTGATTGGAAAGGCCAAAGTGTGAAGAAATAAATGATCTTCTCATGATATAAATGGTTCCTGCACCACTCTACTCTGGTTCCTGCACCACTCTACTTACTGTGAGGGAACACGATGTTAGACGGATGTTTCTGGCAGTGAACCCCAGGAAGGCTGCTGGCCCAGACGGTGTACCTGGTAACGTGCTCAGATCATGTGCCCACCAGCTTGCCCACATCTTTCCAGAATTTTCAATCTCTCCCTGGCCCAAGCAGTCATCCCGTCCTGCCTAAAATCAGCCACAATCATTCCAGTGCCAAAGAAGTCTCCCACCACTAGCGTGAATGATTATCGTCCTGTAGCCCTCACTCCAGTTATCATGAAGTGCTTTGAGAGATTGGTTCTTCAGCACATCAAGGACTACCTCCCCCCAGATTTCGATCCTTTTCAATTTACTTATCGTGCAAACAGATCCACAGAGGATGCTATCACCGTAGCTGTCCACTACGTGTTGAGACATCTTGAGCAGCAACAGAGCTACGTACGGATGCTTTTTGTGGATTACAGTTCGGCTTTTAATACAATAATTCCGGACATTCTCGTCACCAAATTGGTCACCCTTGGCCTCCCCCGCCTCACGTGTGCCTGGATAAAGGACTTTCTCACCAACCGGTTCCAGACAGTGAGACTCGGGCCCCACCTCTCCTCCACTCGCACGTTGAGCACAGGTTCTCCACAGGGCTGTGTGCTGAGCCCCCTCCTGTACTGTCTCTACACATATGACTGTAGACCAGTCTACAACAATAATATTATTATCAAGTTTGCTGACGACACCACAGTGGTCGGACTTATCTCAAAAGGAGAGGAGGCAGCCTACAGAGAGGAAGTCCTAAACTTGGCAGCCTGGTGTTCAAAGAACAACCTGACTCTAAACACCAAGAAAACCAAGGAACTTATTGTAGACTTCAGAAAACACAACACGGAGCTGGCCCCCCTCTTCATTAATGGGGAGTGTGTAGAGAAGGTCCACACCGTCCGGTTTCTTGGCGTCCTTATCTCTGCTAACATCTCCTGGACGGACAACATCACAGCGGTTATCAAGAAGGCTCAAACGCGGCTACACTTCCTGAGGGTTCTCAGGAAGTACAATCTGGACTCCAATCTGCTGCTGATCTTCTACCGCTCGTCCGTCGAGAGCTTGCTGACATACTGTATCACGGTGTGGTACGGTAGCTGCACCGCAGCAGACAGGGAGAGGCTTCAGAGGGTAGTAAGAGCAGCACAGAAGATCATTGGCTGCCCTCTCCCCTCCCTGATGGATATTTACACTTCCCGTTGCCTCAGCAGAGGAAAAACTATCATTAAGGACAGTTCTCACCCTGGCTTTGATCTGTTCAATCTGTTGCCCTCAGGGAGACGTTACAGGTGCATCAAAACAAGGACTAGTAGATTTAAGAATAGTTTCTTCCCAAATGCTATTACCATTATAAACAAACACATGTACTGAGTCCACAGCATATGTATATATTGTCTCAAACTGTGCATTTCATAGTACCTACGCCATCCACCCTAATATCTATCTATCGTGCATATATCTTGCATATATTGTATATCTTGTTTATTTATTTTGTTTATTTATCTTGTTTATTTATCTGTGTATTATCTGTTTATTCTTCTTGTGTATTGAATGTATATGTTTGCACGGAACAAAAAGGAGTGGCTCTTAATTTCATTGTACATATGTATAGTGACAATAAAAGGCATTCATTCATTCATTCATTAAAACATGGCTTGGGCTTGCATGGCTGCAGGGAGAAACCCCCCAAAACAAACCCCAAGAGAAAGAGGCTTTGGTAAAAGCCTGGAAAAGCATCACATGAGAAGAAATCAGCTTGATGGCAGGCTTGATATAACTCACTGACATCACAAGATGGCCACTGGTCACTGGCTTAATGCAGTTAATGCAAACAAGGGATATGCAACCAAATAATAAGTGTTATTTACTTTAATTTACTTCAAGACTTATCTGTTCCTGTACTTTTGCTCACCTAAAATTGGGTGGTCTGATACAAAAGGTTCTATGTTTTATGTTGTTTAACACATCTAGATGTGAACACCACGAAATAAAAGCTGAAATCATAAACTCTTTTTTCATATACACATTTTGATATCAAACCCAAATGTCTTTGGTGTATAGCACAAACATACGAATTGGTCATGCCGTTCCAATCACTTTGGATGGGACTGTTAATATATATATATATTTATATATATATACACAGTGCCCTCCACTAATATTGGCACCCTTGGTAAATATGAGCAAAGAAGGCTGTGAAAAATTGTCGTTATTGTTGAACTTTTTCATATTTTGTTAAAAAAAAATCACAAAAATACTCTGCTTTCATAGACATCAAACAATTGCAAACAAAACACATAAATAACAAAAATATATTTGTTAAATGTAGGTGTGCAACAATTGATAGAGTCATATATTGTAAATACTATTGTAATGTGAGTGTGTGTGTGTGTGTGTGTATATGTAAAATTCTGTAAGTAATAATAATGTATATATACTATAGTAATGTGTGTGTGTGTGTGTGTGTGTGTGTGTGTGTGTGTGTGTGTGTTTGTGAGTGTGTGTGTGTGTGTGTATGTGTGTAAAATTCTGTAAGTAATAATAATGTATATATACTATTTCATGATTATACTTTAATTCCTTATAATCTAGGTCACTCTGATTTCGTTATCTTACCTTAGAGTGTTCAGTAATGGATATATGCCCTGGGACAAAAATTTTAATTAGTCATTAAAAAGAAAAACTCATTCTTTAGTGTGAAAGTCTATAATTAACTAAGCGTAAATTAATTAATAAGAAACTTAGAAAATCTCAGAAACCAGAGCCTTACCTCTGAAAGTTGTATTGCAGTCATAAATATATGGCCAGGACTTATCCCTCAAAAATCACTGTAACTGTGAAAGAGCTGCTGATCAGGCTTTATATTGTGCTAGTGAAATCCAGGCTCCTCCTTTGCAAACACAGATGAAAATTAGGAAACAAGACAGAGGAGGCCTAAATGACCTCCAGTCTCTCCATACAAACCTGTAATGCTCTGACAAAATACTGTAAGTTCTGATTTTTAATGCATACAAATGTAACTTAATTTGCAAAACTTCCTCTACACGATTGCCATACACGGAGTCATCTCTCCCAACTTTTGACTCCCAGTTTGGCAGCAGTGTCGTGTGTGATGCGCTTGCCATGTTTCCTGTTAAAGTTCATCACAACCTTGCGACAGCTTCTGATCCAGTCATGAGAATGATTTCAGTACGTTCTTCTTACGTCAAAGGCGTTCTTAAAGGCTATCTGAAAATATATAACGTAAACTAAGTCTGAAATGTTTTGGAAGACATTTTGTCTTCCAAAGAGTTCATTTCCCCTATGTATGGAAACATTTGGGGACACCATGTATTTTGTTTATTTTTTTCTCCACCAGTGATGAAAGTTCCCAAACAAGCCACAGCTCTATAGAGTGGTGCATGTAGCCATGCAACTCACAGACTGACTGACAGGCAGTAGTATGTGTGATTTCAATCAAATGAACTACAGCTAGAATAGGAATTATATCAGCATTCTTTGAATGCCGCTTGTCCAATCAAATTAGTGCACTGGAACAAACTCTGATATAAGTGAACACATGGGTTTTATTTTTTCCTAGCTCAGTCTGTGTTTGACTTAATCTTTAACATCCCACATTTCATCAAACAATCACATTTATGTTTACATTCATGACATTTGGCAGATGCTCGTATCCAGAGCAACAAGAAGAAGTGCTTTGAAGTCTTTATCAATAAATACATCCTCATCCTCGTTCACGAGGTCAGGGACCAAGAGTATCACTCTAAAAACCCTGTTGAGGAGGTTAATGTAGTATGAAAAACACACAAGACAACACCATTAAAATAAATAAATAAATAAATAACAAAGAGCTAAGTGAAGTGCTTCATGAAGAGGGAGGTCTTTAGTCATTGTTTGAAGACAGCCAGACTTTCCACCACCTATAGGCACCGGAACAGAAAATAACCTTCATGCATGCCTTCCTTGTACCCAGAGAGGGGGGTCACTTCACTACTCTTCGTTCAGTTTGTTTCTGGAAATATCTGTCTAGCTAGTTAATATTAATGGCCATACGATCATCAGTATAACACTGAATTGATTAGTTGGTTGTTTTCTGCAACAACAACAACAACAATAATAATAATAATAATAATAATAATAATAATAATAATAATAATGATGATGATGATGATGATGATGATGTGGGGTGTACGGTAATGCAGAGTAGCTGACAATTAAGCAAAATACAATCTCATAATTAACATACAACTGCCTTTCCTTACCGGTGGCCACCTACAGGCCAATAATTTACTGAAATTCACCTAAAGCTTTGATTATAAAACATAATTGCAGAAAACATAGATAGAGAGGAAAACAGTTTGAACCTCGGGATAAAAAGAAAAAGGCAAAGTTTTGGGATGTGATCTCATTTCATGGCATGAGAAATAATAAAAAAGTGTGGGTAAAAATATATAGGTACCAGCTTGTAACCCAAAAACCTTTTTTTAGAAACATCAGTGCAGTGTGTTTATTGAAGATTAGTTATATGCTTAATTATACTAGTTTACCTGTATTTGTTTGCTCTGGAATAATCTTAATAGATTAATACATCTTTATTTAAATCTTTAAAGAGAAGTTAATATTGATATCTATATTTTTGTGCTCTGTTTAGGAATGGGTGATATGTCTTATAAATGGCCATTAAAAAAAATATGCTTTGATTAGTTTCCAAAAGTGGAAAAATCCCTTCACACCCACAGTGTATTTACAGTAATACATTTCAAATAAGTGTCATATCGAATTATGTTCCCAAATGTCAAAGCAGCCTTTGAATGTCCCAGTGTTTATGTTACTACAGGGCAGGGCACATGATCATTTGATTTGTATATAGCGGAATATGTAAGGTCTAACAGGATCTCTTTTTGTTTCTGGTGCCTTTTATTCATATATTTGGTGATCAGTTATCAGATAGCTACCAACACACCTAATGCTTATTTAAATAGATACTAATTCAACATCACAAAAATTCACTGTAGTGTTTGCTATTGCACAAAAGGTCATGTCACCTTATATGTATAGCTGACCTGTAAGTTTGTCTTCAGAAGCATAACTCTGGATTTACTCATATCAGTTCTGGGGAATATACATAGAGCATGTGTGAAATTATTTTCTATAATAGCAGTGGCCTGATTGACAGGCTTAAATGGCATTTTTTGTGCTTTCATGCATTCTGTTTAAACTGGTTTTAATGTGTTTATTTAATACGTATGAAGGGCATGGAGATCCTGTTCACCTCATAATACTGATGTATAGATGGACGCACCTACTGGGAAAGTTTTTTCTCCATCATTTGTTTCCCCTAAAAACTGCATTTGTTGGCTAAATTTCTTAAACAGCCAAATGATGAACAAAATCAGGCAAAATTTGTGTATTTTGATTTGTGTATTTGCATTTATACAATGCCATGGATCAGCACAAACAGATTGCAGAGCATTTTTAAGATAGTTACAGCTGCAGTGGGCTTGCCTGGATACTCTATTCATTTTCAGTAGCCTGCCAAGACGAGCCAACACGCAACTGGAATATTTAGCCTTGTGCTTGAAGCCATCTGTGTTTTACTACACTCTCACCATACATCCAGGGATGTCAGTCTGTGTGAACAGGACCTGGATCTGGAAACTGGTCATGTTCGGGTTTCAGTATTGGCTAGACCATTCTGCTAGATAATTCATGGTCATTGTGAGGTTCTGATTTATGTTTCATCAGTGTTCAATTCAATTTAATTCACTTTAATTTTAGATATAGTGATTTTAACTGTCGACTTTATCACAAGACATGGGTCAGTGGGTGATAGTGGTGACAGTGGTAAGGAAAAACATCCTGAGATGGCATGAGGAAGTCAGAACCACAGTAGCAAAATTGTTTCAGGATCAGGCAGCAGGGGTACATGTACATCTCAAAATAGCGGGGTGGGGGAGGGGGGCTTTCCATCTCAAGTGGTCCAGTGCAGGTTGTGTGACAGTTTTTAATTTTCCCAAAAAAATTTTGGAGTGCCTCTATGTACTGGCATTGCAAAATCACCAGGTTTTTAATTGTAAAAAAATTTTTAAACTTGTTTTAACTATGATGGCCATCTTTGTGTCATGGCACACAACAAAATTTGGTTGTACAGCTGTTATGTCATTACACCAGTAGGTGGCACCAATGAGTGCCTTTTTAGATATTCAGAGTAAGTCATAGTTTCAATACATTCATTTAAAATCAGCAAGTTATCAAGAGACAGGTTTTTAGTATTATAATTTATTAAAACTGGGCAGTCCAATCCACAAATAGAAGGTCTGGTGAATTTATTTTCAAGAAAGACATTTCAGTCTGTGCAGGACAGTTTTGAGAGAGGTCATGAATGAGGATACAAATGAAATTTGAAAAAATAATAATAATAATAATAATTTTTACATATGTGTATGAAGTAGTTTTCAATGCTGTAATATATATATATTTAAATAACTATCAGTCATTTTTACACATTTATGTATAGCAGATTTTGCTATGGACAACACATTCTAGTGGATTATGAACAACACAACAGCACATAAGGCTTGTCTTAGTGCTACACACTTTTCAAATGACAACGACAGATCTATTATATTTACTATATTTTGTCAATTGCTTTGATTAAAAAAAAAAGCACAACATTAGAAGTAATCAACTCTCAGTTGATGTCTTTTTTATTGTGTAAGGTCATCATCAATCATTACATATTCTTAAATTGGGATTATGCTTCATGCACAGATATAAAACTTCTCCAAAGTGCTACGTTCTCTTCATAGCATGGCTCCCACCCCCCTTCTCCTTTTGTTGAACCAGTAAGACTCAAATCCGAACTGAATGATTGATATGTCTTGTTTGTTCATGACTGATTAGTCCCAGTTCGATCACATTGTTCACCAACTAGTTCCTTTAGTGCAGTAGTTTTCAAAGTGGGGGCCACCAGGGGGCGCCCGGGGGGCCTCAACAATTTAGGGTGAAAAATAAATTCTCACTCTCAGACAACCACACACACACACACACACACACACACACACACACACACACACACACGATCAATTCCAAATGTAATGTAATGTAAAGATGTAAGATGTAATTATTAATAAAAAAAGGGGGATATATTCAGAAGTCTGTATTTTTAATGTGTTTTAAATACATCTTGCAAAAGGGGGCCCTCGGTCAAATGTTAATGCCATGTGGGGGGCCTTGCCCTGGAAAAGTTTGGGAACCCCTGCTTTAGTGCATACTGAACCACATGCCTCAGTTCATACAGAATCAGTACCGCTCTCGTTCAGGTTCCATGTCTCGTGCAAAGAAGCATTCGTTCAATACGTCCAACCAATGACATGCTCCTTCAGAGACCACACTCTCATGCTGTCTATAATAAGCAGGAAAAAGCTACCAAAGCAGTTACAGGTTTACACTTGCGGGACTTAATTGAACGAAAAACACAAGTCAGTACATGGAAGTGAACGAGAACGATTCGTTCATGTAAAGACGTGGACCTGAGGTCTCATATGTCTACATGTTACTGGAAAGCAGACAGCATGTGATGTGATCAGAGAGTGATGTGAGCAGAGGCAGGCCCTCCAGAGGTAACTGTCTGGCTCACACTATGATGAGATCTCAGTCAGGTGTAAAACTATGTGTACAGTCTGCATGTCTAATATGACAAAAAAAAAAAAAAAAATGTGTCAGTCTATTTGAGATGCTTCCATCTGAAGAATTTCTGAACGCTGCATTAAAGTAGATAGCGATTAGCCTTTGTTGGCCAAGACCTCCTAAAATCTTGTGAGTCCAAAAATAGCACGTGAAGTTACTGGCTGCACAGGATAGAGTCCATGTTTAAATGTAGGTTATTTTAAGGGCTTTTTGCACTCAGATGTGTCCGTGAGTGGTTAAATGTTTAGTGGTTTCCCACAATAATCTAAATAAATCATGTAATAAATTTGTCCCATCAAAGGCAGAGGTTATTATTGAATCTGTGTCAGTCTTCAAACAGCAGAGGAGTTGTAGGTCTTTTGCATATAAGATTGGTCAACTCTGAACATTAAAGGACCTTATTTTGAGGGATAAAATACTATGTTAAGTATTGAGCAACAGAGTTCAGTAACTGAGTGATTGGACGTTTTCAGCCTATTTTTTTGTTTGTTTGGGGGGTTTTTAATTTTATTTTTTTATTTTTATTAACCTTACTTGTAAGGTTTTGGAATTGTGAGGAAGTACTCTTGATGTTGCACAACTGTAATATTATTAATAAAGAAGTAGCGTAGAAATGTATAAGTTGTAAGGTATACAATAAATAATATACCAGCGCACTGATGAATTCTCAAATCTAATTGGTCAGAATGTGTTGAGTTCATCTTCGATAACAGCATGACTCTGACAATAGTTCAAGCATTTATTTCTAGTTCAGGCTTTCTCAATTTCGCTGTAACATACACTACATTGTTTGTCTTATCAACTTAAAGAGAGAGAAAAAGGGCTGATGATGGAATGAGCGTTTATAGCTGCTATAATGTAAGTGTTAACAGAAACTAACTTGTTTGTGCATGTGTGCCACAGTAATAAACTACATAAAACATGAATCAATTCAAAATTGTAACTGTTGGAAAATCGCTGTGGTATAAGACCAACAAAACACTTTGGGGTGATATCACTCCTCCATAGCATGTGTCATTTCCCTGTGACAGCACACCCTGTCATGTTTTATTCCTTACAAAAGATATGTTTACAATTTTCAGGCTATGGTTCTAGGTTTCTTCAGACATGTCATTCTTGATTAAGTGCTTTATTAATATGCAATGTGGCTTGTGTGGAGTTAAAACCTGTGACAGGGTTTGCCTTTACAACTTAGGACAAGGACAGGCTGGATTGTCTGAGCTGCTGGGAAAAAAAAATACTAGGCTTAAGTAACAGACAACTGGTTCCTGTCTGAGTCAGTACTTTCTCTGTGTTGTCATGTTTGTCAGGTTGGGTAGTCTTCAGTGAGCTGGCCTGCACAATGTACAGATGCTACTAACCACTTGAAAACAGAAGTTTACATAGCAAGGAAAATCTGGTTGTATGTACGGTAATTCCCTGAATCTGTTTTACATACCCTTGTTATTTTGGTTACTGCCCTATACATTTTAAAACAGACAGCTCTGTCATCATTAGCATTATTCTCAGAGATATCTCATGTATGTACATTTGTTTCTGTTTAAATGGATTTTTTTTCTGAAGGACCTGAAATCATTCATCTTCAGTGGCTATTTTATCCTTATAAGGCTCTTAGTGCACCTTGGGAACACAGGGCATGAGGCAGGAGAATTCAGTCCATTTCAAGGCACACACATTCACACCTAGGAGTAATTTAGTCTAACCAGTGCGCCTTTCGTCATGATTTGGGGAGGTTGGAGGAAACTTGTGAACCTGGAGGAAACACCACACATACCCAAGAGAACATATGAAACTCCACACAGACGGATTAAGCTCAGTATAAAACCAGGGGCTCTGGAGCTGTGAGGCAGCTGTGAGGATGCTACCTGTTCTACCGCCATGTTGCCCTGTCTCAAAATCAATAGTTAATATTATGTTATAGTTTATAGTTATGAGTTCTTAGCTTTGTAGTTGTACTTAAACCACCCTCTGAAAGATTTGTTATTAAAATGTGTACAGTAATATTCTGGATATTTATTGAAGCCAAAGAGCATTTTATTCCTGAACTTTCCACTGACAGAACACATGAGGTCGAAGGTGACATTATTTATTGGCTGACTTGTTTTTAAGTCACTGTTTGGATTAAACTCATTTAAGTCTAGTCTAGTGGTTAGCACGTTCGCCTCACGACTCCAGGGTCGGGGGTTCGATTCCCAACGTGGCCCTGTGTGTGTGGAGTTTGCATGTTCTCCCCGTGCTGCGGGGGCTTCCTCCGGGTACTCCGGTTTCCTCCCCCAGTCCAAAGACATGCATGGTAGGCTGATTGGCGTGTTCAAAGTGTCCGTAGTGTATGAATGGGTGTGTGAGTGTGTGTGTGATTTTGCCCTGCGATGGACTGGCACCCTGTCCAGGGTGTACCCCGCCTTGTGCCCGATGCTCCCTGGGATAGGCTCCAGGTTCCCCATGACCCTGAGAGGGATAAAGCGGAAGAAGATGGATGGATGGAAGTCTAGGGATGAGTCAAATAAGCTAATAACTATAACAACTCAATAATATTTATAATAACTTTCATAATGATTAATTAATATTTCGACTGCACCAACAATCACAGACGTCCTCTCTATGTTTTATGGACACTAACTTGAGAGCCATTGCCACTATATAGAACCATTAACTTTCACTAATTGATGATGTCATCACACCCATATGTCTTCCTTCCCCAAACTGTTGCCACAAAGTTGGAAGCACACAATTGTCACAATGTCTGTGCACAAAGCGAGCTTCATAAAGCCATGGCTTGCCAAGGTTGGAGTTAAAGAACTCGACTGGCCTGAATAGAGCCCTGACTTCATCCCTGCTGAACACATTTGCCATGAATTAAGACACCAACTATACCCCAGGCCTCCTCGCCTGACATCAGTGCCAGACCTCACTAATGCGCTTGTGGTTGAATGACAAATCTCTACAGCCACACTCCAAAATCTCCCTGGATGAGAGAGCTTATTATAACAGCAAAGGGGGACTAAATCTGGAATGGGATGTTCAACAAGCACACATGGGTGTGATGGTCAGGTGTCCACAAACTTTTGGTCATACAGTGTAGCAAGGTATCCAAACTTACAGCAGGAGTGTATCACTAGTTACTTAACTGGAGCCTCCAAACGTTAATGCAAACCAGCGTCATCTGCGTGATACACAGGTAGGCCACCAGGATTTGCATATTTAGCAAAGTTTAAGTGACTTGGAGATTGTTTTTTTTTTACCTAGACAGCCTAATGATTGCACTTGCTAAAAACTATGCTCAGGTCTCATTCATTATACCAAGGATAACTTCACCTGGATTTTATAGACTTAAAGCTAAAACTAAAAAAAAAATGACCCTGACGCTTATACTGAAGATCTTTCCAACATACTTAGCACTGTTCAACTCCATAGTCTACAGTTGTAGAGTAATGATTTAGATTCTCAATGGCTGGTGTCACCCAGAAGAGGATGATTTCCCTTTTGAGTGTGGTTCCTCTCCAGGTTTCATCCTCATGTCATCTCGGGGAGTTTTTCTTTGCTACCATTGCCTCTGGCTTGCTCATTAGGGATAAATCTAAATCTATATTTTTTTTTTATCCGGATATCTGTAAAGCTGCGTTGTGACAATGCCCAAATTCAATTAAAAGGAAATCAATTATTTGATCCAAATATACTTGAAACTTGAAATATGCTTGAAACATTAATAAGAACTGCCAGCTAGGTCTTTTGACTAGTCTGGTACTTGTTTTTCTGAATTTTAGTTATTTTGGTTAATTTTTGGATCATGCAAGTGTGTAAGAACTGTAGGTGTTGGAAAAACACCCAGAGGCGAGACAAGTAGATATACCATAGCACACAACAATCTCAATACAGTACAAGAAATACAGTGACAAGAAGTGAACCCAACAAAAAAGGCAATGATAAGCCATAAACAGTAAGACATAGTATGTAGGAGTATATACACTCTCAGAAATAAAGTTATTAAAATGTATTATTCCTCGCTGCTGGCATGGTATGGTCAAGGGTACAATATTTGTACCTTTTTGTGTGTATTTTTAACCTGGAAATGTGAATATAGTACCTTTAAGATTAGACTTTAAGGACTACTGATGTACCTTTAAAGCTTTACACTAGCAACTAGTTAAACGTACACCACATGCACCTTCCCAGGTAAAACATATTTAACATATTTAAAAAGATGACACCACCCAAGTGACAACAAAAGCACAGCTTGTTACTTACAGTTGAGGCCAAAAGTTTATATACATCTAGGCTAAAGACATTTAAACATGTGAACAGAGTAGATGCCCTGGAAATGTATGGACACTTATGGCCTCAACTGTACATTTCTGAGAGTGTCGGCTTTTCATATGAGGTCATGTAAAAAGACCCCTTTTCACATGGAGTCAAGTCAGGTTAAACGACTGATGGTTGAATTATCAGAAACTTATTAAATACAAGACATAGACTTCCAGAGTAAAAGAAATCTGAACAACTTACATATTCATTTTTATAATTAACACGTGACCTTCAGTGGCATCCCAGAGCTGACTTTAAACATTTATTTGAAACATCTTTCATCAACAACTTGACATGTTTTCTCTTTGTTTAGCAGTTTCGGCCATTATTCACAATGCAGTTCGAATACCTGTCCTATGGCATTGAACATCACTAGAAAATGGCGAGTGAGAAAAGGAGCACTTGTTCTTTTGTTTTTAGGAGCTAACAGTGAAACCTGCATGTTATCATTTATGCCTTAAATCATCATTTTAATTGGCCCAGCGCTGTTCCCCTGTGACATTGTTCCTGTTGTGAAACATCTGACTAGAAAAACCTTACCGTCGGTGGTCATGTGAACACCAGGTGTCAGAAGAGATCCATCTGAAAAACTCTGCTATGTGTTTTTGCTTGATTATGTATCCAAGTGTCTATATTTTAAGAAGCCAGAATCATATCATAGGTTCATGCACATTAAACAATCGTTCTTTATTTATACCTTACCTTACTGTGTAGAAAAATGTTGATTACACGTTGATTACACAGAAAATATGGCATTTTGATTGAGAATGCATCAGCTAATCAGGATGTGAACTGCATGTCCTCTATGTAACCATTTTGGTGGCGAATGCTTCCTGCTCATTGGTTTCTCATTTCAGAGTTTAATAAGTTTTAACCACTGAGCTCTGGCCAATGAGTGCAGCTGCTCCTGGAACAATGTGAGTGCAGAACCTTTTCCATCTGTGTTTCTCCAAACCCTGCCAAAGTCAGACCAACTTGATACATCATGACTCCCGATTGCAAGAATGTAGCTTTGCCTTCCTCAAAAGAAGACTTGGCAAACAGCTTGATGAGATATCCATATGGACATGTCGCTAGCAATTACAGTATTATTCCATCTAGCAAGAGAGCTCTCTCAAGCAGTGGGGTGTTTTACTTGGTTCATAATTCAGCACCACTGCTTATATCTCCCTCCCTAGTCTCATCAGCTAATCATTTCAGACCATTTGGCTCATGGAGAAAACCAGGTCATTAAATAAATTCCAGCTCCCACACTGACAGAGGGAAAATGTGTTGCGAATTACCATATATATATTTATAAGGGTGACAAATTAAAGGGAAAACTAACAAAGTGTCTTAGCAAGGTGTTGGACACCACAATCCACCAGAACAGCTCCAGTGCACCTTGACATGGAGTAAAAACATCGACTATACTGGAGGGATGATATTCCCTCAGGTGTTTTGATGATGGTGTTGGAGAGCATTGTCTTGTATGTCAGTACAAAATCTCCCATTGGTGCTCAATTGCTTTGATGTCTGTTGACTGTGTATGTCATACCATATGATTAATATAATTATCCTACTCAAATTCAGTGAGGGGGGGATGGTGATAAACACATATCTGAGTAAGATGGCTTTTACTGATGAGAAAAATAAACAACTTCAAAAGAGGGCGTGACTGAGATGGAAAATTAGGCACAGATTTTTCTTCTTTGACATATAACTGAAAAAAAAAATCCCTCTAAGCTTGCTGTCTGTAAACACTTAAGTGCAACTTAAGAAAATAATTCAGAAATGACAAAGCACCCTGCCAGTGTTCTATTTTAACAGCTTAAGTTAACCACTCATCCTCCATTTGATGACAAAGAATTGGCTCTTCAAGCCCTTCTGGCATCCACTAACTACACTTCACAGCTCCCAGAAGATATAGTTGAACTTATTCACACCTGGGATCAATGCCTGTGTACACACTCCCAGTCAGAGACCCGACCACACCACTCCAACTCCCGTCCTTCCTAATTACAGTTCGCAGATCATCAGAAGGCGAACCTGTGAGGTCATTAGTCACCAGCAAGCCCAAGCAAAAAAGACACCTACTTGCTTGTCTACACGTCGCTGTCCCACATTCCACGCACAATAGGTTGGCTATATAAGGCCAACAACCTTCCTCACACTAAGATTCAGACAGGCGAAACAGCAGAAGTGGTTTCCAGATGTTGACACAGACAGACAGTAATTGGAGTTTGTGATGGCTTCCAGCCGCCATGGCGCACAGCCAGCGAATTCTCAAAGGGAGGGAATGTTCTGTGCCATAACTCACACAGAAAGGTTTGCAATAATAATAACATACTCTGCCGTCCTGTATAAGAGGGGGAAAAATATGACTCGGTGATTGCAATAATTGGTTTATTTTTTTTGGTTCGCCCCACAAAGTTGACTAAGAGGCAGTGTGTTTTAATCATGAAAACTGTTCAAATTCACTTTTCATTCAGTGGACAGTTGTATTTGCAGGTTTATGTTAAGTAGGGGCGTAACCGAATTTAAATACATTACAGATAATGTTTACAGGTACAAATGCAGGTATGAATAAGAGGTGCACTATTCGTTTTTTTTGTTTGTTTGCTGGTTTTGTTTTGTCTTTTTTTTATCAAGCTTACCAGAAAGGTTCACAGGGCATCTGATTAAGACTGGAGGTGTGCATCAGGACTGGAATCCTGTGGGATGCACCAAAAAAAGTCATGTGAGCAGCAGGTTTTACTTTCATGTGGGTGAGTGGTGAGATATGATACTCGTGGGACAAACACGACATGTATAGCGTTCATTTATTCATCCTTTGTAACTCAGGGTTGAGGCAGTTTAAATTAGGCTACTAGTTTGTTTAGGCCTATATTTTTGAAAAATAGAGCCAATTAAATAAAATGTGGGCATGTACAGACAAAAATAATAACCGAACAAGCTGGATTTTAAAAAAACAACAACAAACAAACAAACACAGTCCATTGCACATTTCTGTTTAAGAAAGAAAGAAAGAAAGAATCCTTTCAGTTTTGGTCACATCCACTTTGAATTAAGGTTTAATTCCAAATACAGATGCAGATCTGATCATCTGAAGCTCTAAACAGTTACAGGTAGAGATACAGATAGAGACAGCGGCATTTGGTTACACCCCTCATTTCTAAGTATTTGGGCATTTTAAAATCTATTGCTCTATGGGACAAACATTTATGAAGAGGCAGAGCATGTACTCCTGAACAACATTAGAATCAAAGCTTGATCATTTGTGAATTCAAGTAATCAAATCCTCTAATATTGTTACAACATTCCAAGGTTAAAAAGCCAGTATGGTTTAAATAAATCTCTGTAATACATGAATCTATTAACTGTAGTTCAACTGGGCAACAGTGAGTCTTCACAGCTGTGGTGCCGTGTGATTATGGGAGATATATAGAGCCTATCAGCCGGAAAGGTGCAGGGTTAACTGTTATTGCTGTCTGTTTGAGGTCATTTGAGTGAAAGAATAATGTGGTCATGATATGGTCTAGTAACGCACTGTTTATCTCGGCAACTTCCTTTTTCCTGGAGGGCCTTTAAGACATTTAGTTCCCCTAACCATTTGGCCACCTTTAAATATTTAAGAACGGTTTGTGTTAGTTTGTTCATTATTATTAATTTAATATCATTCATTTGACAATTAATTTAGTTGGCAATCTGAGAACCCAAATGGTTTTTGGTTTAGCAAGTCGTTTTATCCAAAGAGGCTTTGACATGAAGAATATAATGCACTCAGGAATTAGGGCCTTACTCAAGGGCCCCACAGAGTCTCTCTGGCAGATCTGTGATTTGAACTCATCCATCCAGGCACCAGGACAGAAACTTGTTGAGCTACTGAAACTGCACCTTTAGTTTTCATTCATAAAATGGTCAGGGCTTCAGGGCTTCGGCTGTCCTAGTAGATTTCACAACAGGAATTTAAAGACTAATCCAGAGTTCTTTGAAAAGAGCTTCTGGAAAACATAATATGTTACAGCAGGGTAATCATCAGGAGCTATAGGAAACGAAGGCCCTACGTAAAAGTACTGGAATCTAGCTCTGTTTTTTCTTTACACTTTCTGTGCGTGCATCAGGCTCAACATATAAGGCGCAGCATGCTGAGGTAATATGTGTGTCTCCCTAAACCACCATCACCTCCTTTAATCTAGACTGTTTCAGGATATTTTGGAAATGGGGCCCCGTTATTAACGCTCCACCTTTGATTAATTAAAGCCCGATCTGCTTTCTATCCTCTCCTTGACAGTGGAGTCCAGTTTGACGAGCAACGGCCCGAAACCTTTAGTTCTGACAGAGACCAGATGTTGGCCGCATCCCCAGTTTTACTCCAAATGAAACGGCGGCAAACAGCCAACAACCTGAGCTGCGTTCACGATGAAATTATATGTTTACAATAAAGCGCTGCAGCTAGGGCACAGGGGTGCAGTTTCTCAAGGAGAGGGAAAGCTGAACCAGCTGCAAATGGTCAGGACCAGTTTTAGTACAGTTGAAATATCAGAGGCACCAAAGAGCGGACAGAAGACTCTTTTCATTAACATTACCATTTTTGGATCTTTTCTTTTTTCTTTTTTAAATTCCACATTATTGTCCTTATGTGCTTTTTTGTTGCCTGAGGTTCTTAACAGTGCCAGAGTGCACATGGAAAAATTGAACAGTTATATAATATATTTGCCTGGAGAGGTCTTGAATTCCAAACAGAAAAAGAAAAAAAAAGAGAACACTTGCTCTCTGAAGAGAATAATGTCAACACAAGCAACACAAATGAGCAACTGTAAACGAACATGAGTGAGGTACAGCTTCAAATGTGTCGTTTTTCAGAGATCGTCAGATATCACCAGATATTAACTTTGTTCATCAACATCACATGATGTTAATATTAATTCTTAATAAATACAATAACATGCCAGCGGGCAGATGTAAGATGCTACTTTTTACACGGAGGGTCTTTCAGGAAAAGGAGACTCTGTGGTCTTTAGTGAAACCTCAAAACCCGCATGGAAGAGATGTCGAATGAATGCAGTGCTCCAAAATAAAGTTGACAAGCGGCATTCCATAACAGTGTAGTTATGTTTTTAAAAGGTGGTCTCAGGGAAAAGTCTCATTTCATAGCAGGAGAAATTAGACTCACAATCCTCTTTCTGTTTAGAGTGAGTGAGTGAGTGAGTGAGTGAGTGAGTGAGTGAGTGAGAGAGAGAGAGAGAGAGAGAGAGAGAGAGAGAGAGAGAGAGAGAGAGAGAGAGAGAGAGAGAGAGAGAGAGAGAGAGAGAGAGAGAGAGAGAGAGAGAGAGAGAGAGAGAGAGAGAGAGAGAGAGCGAGCTGCACGCCTACTTTGGGCCCTGGGTTAGCTTCACTAATTACAAGGAATAAAAACACTTTTTACAAAACAGTAACCGGAGTATTCCACTGAGACAGTGTTCCTGTAAGTAACATTTGGAAAGATCTATCAAACACCTGGAGTTACAGACATAAGAAGTGGAGAA
Organism: Ictalurus punctatus; assembly: GCF_001660625.3. Taxonomy (NCBI): domain Eukaryota; kingdom Metazoa; phylum Chordata; class Actinopteri; order Siluriformes; family Ictaluridae; genus Ictalurus; species Ictalurus punctatus. Next base: position 6,476,980 of record NC_030437.2, read on the forward strand.
AGTAAATCACCGTTTTCACCAGCTTTGTCTTGGGAGGGAAAGGCCTAAAGAAAGCACCATAAAAAAGTGCGATTGGCTGTATAGACATGACACCCTTAAAGAAGCGGAGAGGGGGAAATACTTTTTGTGAAAGAGAGGATGATCAAAACTGTCAAGCATGGCTAAATGAACCCTAAAATCCCCCATATCCATTGATCATTTTAGAAGATATTGAACAAAATCTCTTAATCGTTGAGATAACAACATAATTGTGGAGCTGCTTTTCATAAGAAGGAGTGTGATTTTTTTAACACCTGGTATTTGAGGTGAACCAAACACAAGTAAATTTATGAAATAGTACAGGTGAGGGTATAAAGACATTTCCATGAATATATTTCTTAAATATTGCTGTTTGAGTGTTTCCCCCCACATACCCTGCTCATCCAAATGTGTGTCATGTCACTTTCAAGAACTATGATTTACCTTGCATGTGGTAAAAAAAAATAAAATAATAAAAAAAAAAACAGCATGGGGAAGAAAATTGATATTCTGATTGTGTCGTTACTTCCATCAAAAAAGAGAATGGGTTGGGGATGGGAGACCATTTTACACGCACCTTCAACAGCCTTACACATGTTAACAGCTTCATTCAGTAATCAAATTGCCACAAGTCAGACTGTCACCGTAGCAACTGCAGCCTCCGCTCCACCAGTTGCTGTCAATAACGAATAACATCCTTCCTGTCCCGTGACACAAACCGATTGATTGCCATGCATCGCCCCAAACAGCAAGTGGTGCTTTGAGAGGCGCGAGTCAATGGGAGCACTATGAGGGTGGAGATGGAAGGCTGGGCTCCACACAAGCTGCGTTAATAGATGGGGTTTGAAGAGGAAATGATTTACTGTGGAATATTTCTTCTTCGTGAAGGGATTTTCTGTCAGTGCTTGTTGCAATATTTGCATATCAATGAGGCTCTCGTGGGTCTATCTGTTTTCAAGCCAAGCACCTCAAGCCCATGGAAATCTGAGTATTTTAGAACATAATTAATTATGTTGCTCTTGGAGTTGATGTTCCTGCAAATATATTTGAGTCAAGTGTCATAAATCAGAATTTGAGGAAAATCCACTTAAGCAACTCTTTCTGATTTGACTAATAACAGGTCTGTGAGGACTTTTATTATTATTATTATTATTATTATTATTATTATTATTATTATTATTATTTTGGATTTTAAGAGTATGTGATACATGAAGGACACAAAGGTCACATGTTCATTTGCATGTAACTGCAGCCACTGATAAATTTGCATACATCTTTGTGGGTGTGAAGACCAGTGACAGTTGACAGTTTATTTTATCCAGACTAAATGGTTTTTGTTTTTTGTTTTTTTTCAAAATATTGTTGAGGATACCAAAATTCTCCAAACTCACCAAAAAAAATCTTGCTTTTTTCCAGGGGGAAGGCTGTAATTTAAGAATTAACTACAGTGTACTTCTGTAATAAATGGTAAATAGTCTGCACATATATAGCACTTTACACTGTGTCTCATTCACCCATTCACACACACCAATGGTAGCAGAGCTGCCATGCATGGTGTTAACTTGCCATTGGGAGCAACTTGGGGTTCAGCGTCTCGCCCAAGGACACTTCGGCATGTGGAGTCATGTGGGCCGGGAATCGAACCGCCAACCCTACGATTAGTGGACAACCCGCTCTACCACCTGAGCCACAGCCGCCCACATAATAAATGTAGAGGCTGTAAGAAATTCAGCATAGTACACAGCTTCTAAATGTCCAGAGAGACTGGACATTTCAGTGCAAGCAAGTTTCTTCTGAATCTGCAGGAGTAGTTTATTTGCATATGTCTAATTTATCTGCAATTTCCATTGCAATCTAAACCTACATTTTCAATGTTTTACAAGAAATGCGTCATATCATGGATAGTCAGGATCTCGGTAATATTTTGAGGCTCCTGACCAAGTTTGAGATCGGTGAAGATACACATGATTTCTGATATGAGGGATATGAGATCCCGTCATACTTTTTGGTTGTGGTGTTTTTGGCACAGAGAAAAGAAGAAAACTATATACGCTCACCACTCAGTTTATGAGGAGCACCTGTACATTCTTGCAGTTATCCAATCAGTTATCCAATCAGTTATCCAATCATGTGGCATCAGCACAATGCATAAAATCATGTAGATACAGGTCAAAAACTACAAATAATGTTCGCATCAAACATCATAATGGGGGAAAATGCGATCTCAGTGACTTTAACTGTGACACGGTTGTTGGTGCCAAATGGGCTGGTTTGAGTAATTTCAGAAACTGATGATGTCCTGGGATTTTCAAGCATAACAGTCTCTAGAGTTTACACCAAATGGTGCTAAAAACAAGCAAATAAACATCCAATGAGCAGGCAGGCAGAACATGGAGAGTTGAAGATATTTATAAAAATAAATAAATAAAACATTACTTGTGGATTACTGGAGTCTGTGCCCACTGTACCCTCAGATTCTTGTTCGAGCCTGACAGGAGTGGAACCCAGTGTAGTTTTCTGTCGTTGTAGCCCATCTTCACCAACATGTGACATGCGTTCTGTTATGCTTTTCTGCTCAGCATGGTACTAAAGAGTGGTTATTTGGATTATCGTAGCCTTCCTGTCAGCTTGAATCAGTCTGGTCATTCTCTGGTGTTTCACACTACAGAACTGCTGCTCACTGGATCAACCCCCCCCATCCCCACACCCCCGAGAATGTTGTGCATGACATTCCCAGAAGATCACCAGCCCATCTGAGACCAAAAGCCATGTCATGGTCAAATGTGAGAACGCATTTGTTCCCCATTGTGATGTTTGATATGAACATTAACTGAAGATCTTGACTTGTATCTGCATAATATTATGCATTGCACAGGCTTCCACACGATTGGCTGACTGCATAAATGAACAGGGGTACAGGTTTTTTTAAATTCAGTGTGTGCGTGCCAGTGTGTATGTCACTTTTTGCTGAATTTGCCTGATTTACCTTTCTTGTTTTTTTTTTTAAATCAACCTTATTATTAGTAATCCCATGAGCAGATGAATGGCTATAATCAACAATAATAAGTCTCAATCTCAACCTTTACTTTTACTTCTATTTTTCTAAATCAAAGTGTTTACCCATGACGCTTTTCTTGCTGTTGACTGCAAGTTCGTAGCCGCAGTACTCGCAGGAGCACCAGCTCGCTCGTCTCTGTGCTTTAATTTTATGCAGTCACCAGATTGAGTTGAGACATTTTATCCGAGCCAAGCACTGCACCAGAATATTTGGGCAGTTCACCCAGCTGCCATGGCAACAGGAATTTTACAGAGAGGCACAGGCCTATGGTGAAGCACATTTCACTTTGTCTCCACCAACCAACGGCCGGGACGCGGCTCAATCCATTTATCTCTCCTATGCAGTGTTGGAGTAATACAATGATGGGAGTGCATGAGGCGTAGACCTCGGGGAATGGGGATTCCCTCTACTACACTGCCCACCACTACAGATTGCACTGACACAAGCTTGATGTACTTGTGAAATGGCACAATAAAGCTTCAATTAGATTTCCTTTTCATTGTAATCAGATTTGGAGTATAAATTAGGAAAATGTGCATCTAATACTGTTCTTTACAGGCAGGTGATGCGCTTGTTGATGAGTATAACCTGTTCAAAAGGAACCATTTATCACAGAACCACATATCATAAATATAAACTCTGTAATGTTATTTATTCTAAAGCAGGTTATCGTTAACTCATTTGGAATCCAATATTTTTAATTTTATGTAAGAGTGAATATAACTATTAATGACAGGAGAAACCAAAAATGTATTAGTTAGCCCACTGGGAAAGTGGAGTGCTGCCCTCTTCCATGATTTGGTTGCCCAGGAATCTTATTGACGTGGGTAATAAGTGGTAGTTAAAATAACATGGTAACATATGGTGAGCTAGTTCGCTAGTTAAGTGCATTAATACAGAAAAGGGGAAATTATCAAGTTTTTGACCATGTAGCACACTATATTAGCATCCTTGATGGAAAATTTGTGAAGTGCACCAGAAGAAAGGGTTAATTTTCAAACGTCAGTGGGGAGTAGGATATTTATTTCTTTATCTAGTTGTTAAACCTGCTATAAACGATATATTGAAGGAAAAAAACCCCAACAAAACCCTCATATCTGCGTGTCCACGGCACCCAGTGTAGTGATTTGTCCACAACTGACATGATATATAAAATTAATTGAGAACAAGGTCTAGTACCTACAAATAAAAAAAACCCCACAGAATTAGATAAATTAGATAAATTCCTTTTCCTTTTTATTTTATTATTTTTTTTGCACAATGAATGACATGAGCAAGATCAAGTGTATTTAAGTGCTCAATACTGCACTGAGATGGTTGCACAAAAAAGTTGAACTTGAAAGAGAAATAATAAAAAAGAACTTTCTACAAGATCATGAACAACAAATATGACCAAACACATGCGAGCTTAAATGTATGTACATATGTACAGTGCAGTATACATATCTTTAAACGTGTGTATACACAGGTACACAAAAACATGAGGGCGTATTCCTACATACATTTATGTACAATGCATATGCTTGCGTATCTCAATATTTATTCTTTCCTATATATGTCCTTTAATTGCTTCTTTTTTTTTTTCCTCATATTCATACAATTTACAAAAAAATGTTTTATGAATTAAAAACTAGTTCTTCAAAAAACTTATCAAACAATGTATAAGATCTCCAAATTGAAATTCCATATTCTTCACAATTTTTGTGCATACAATCAATTAGGGCATGCAGGTTCAGAAAATGTAAAGCATTATCAAAATGGTCAAAGTACCTATTAAAAAACAAAACAAAAACAAAAACGCAGAATTTAGCTCATGTTGTGCCCTTGGTGAGTAATTTACCCTTCAATTAATACTTCATTTGCACTGGAATTTCTTCAATAGCATTAGAGCTTAATACATGAACATGTTGATAATATTCGGATGAAATTGATGTTTTATATGCGATCTCGTTCATGAAGTTAGAGCAGGTCAGGTCACAATATTTACACGACACAAAACAGCCTAATGAGTTATGATTATTGTTGAACAGCTAGAATGTAAAAGGGGGAAAAAACAAACACCTTTATTTCACAAGGCACCATTTTATCAGCTGGTAGAGAAAATATGAGCTGCCAAACACCTTGCTATTAACACCTCCTTGATAAACTAAAGACTGATGGTACTGTTTTGGAATACTGCTACTATATATAATTTGGTTTGCTTTTTCAGTTTAGCACTGAGTGATGCAGGTCTTGATTTTTGGCTAAGCGTCCAGGTGGTTTGAGGTGCCAATCCTAAACAGGAGACATGCTGAAGTGACCAATGTAGTACCACAGGCAGAAGGGAATAGCTGCCAAATCTGACTTGGCTCTAATGCACCATAAGTCATTCTCTGATTCCATGTTCTGCTCGGACAAAATGTTCATTTAAGCTGCGCAGACTTCGGCTCTGGGCTACGGTGTGTTCAAATTTCCGGCATTATTCTTAACAAGAAGCGCCAGCCCACATTGTGAGCTGTTCAGTAACAGACAGGTGATTCGACTATTTACAGGGTTTACTTTATTGAATGTAATGTAACATGATTAAGGCTCCGCTGCTCAGTGGCTGATTTTATTATTTTTTTTCTGCCCTAGGCAGCATTAAGATTTGGAAATAAAATAAAAAAAAATTATCAAATAAAATATTGATAGTCATTTGTTTGCAAAAAAAAAAATAAAAGAAAGAAAGAAAAAAAAAATACAGGTTACAGATCATTTTCCATAAGACCACTTTGACAAATTGAACTCAACAGTGGGGGGGGGACAAACAAACAAAAAAACCCAACGTAAAAAGTCATTTCTTCTGTCAATTTGCAGGTAGAACCCGATGCATAGTAATTTAGAACGCACGTGCCGTGATCTCTTAACTGGTGCTGGAACATTTGTTTGGACGTTTTGTACCTGTTTTTTGTATGTACTGTGGTCTTGTTTGAATTGTCGCGAGCACAGTTTGACCTTTGACAGTTTGACACACAGACCCTCCTGATTCAAATCAATACCGTTGATCAACATCAATATCTCACATCAGCAAGCTACCTAGAAAGCAGATCATTTTAATATGACTCATCTGATCTTATCTGCGTATGTGCGTCTAAACAATAACCGATCTAAGGAGCAGGAGAAAAGAGCAGGCATATGTACATTCATGACCATGTGTAGATACTAATAATATATGTGTAATTTAAGCATTATTTCTTGCCATTCATAGTTCCCTGTAGCTGAAATGTTATGGACTTATTGACAAACATAAGGCACATATATGAAACAACTGAGAAATAAACCACACGACAGCGCTTTCTGCATTACGACCAGTTGAATATACATTTCTAAAAGAGCGTAGAACCACTGCACTATACTGAAGCCTGGTTTCAGATGCTAAGCTGTATACAGTAATGAAGTCTAACATCTCGGATCCACACATTTCCACCTGTTACACTTTCTACAAGCACCTAAACCAAAATCCACCTATAATATGAACTACAACACGACTGATCCTTTGGTTGTGTGGATATCTAATACTGACCATTATGTCAATATATTTTATTACTTTATAAGTAATAAAGTAATAATATTTTTTATATTACTACTATGAGCAGGCACGTTCTCAAATAGACTCTGGAAAAGGCCACTCAGTTACTCTGTTTGCCAAGCAACTGACTGAAATCACCGATATTAACGGATATTACTAAAAATATTTTCCAGATATTGTTGGTTATTCAAATAAAAATAATCACTGACAATGTGTAATACTAATCTGTAATACATATAAGGAGACTGGAGTAAGTGCTGTGTTGCTTTTAAATGCAAGAATAGGATTTTTTTTTTTTTTTTTAGTTCCATGCATGATGAACAGAGTATATTGTATAATGTATATAGCTATGGTTTTTTGAAGGTTTGACTTTACACACTGCCATTGTCGAATACAATCCTTCAATCTGTGATGCATCCACTTCGTTATGGTGTGATTAATAAATACTGTAGGTTTCATTTGCATTTGAACACAAGCTTTTGTATGTCACATCTATGTCTAATATTTGGTTAAAACATTATTTGAATATTGTACAGTTTTCTAGTTGATATGGTGACAGTACAGGTAAATCTAAAATACTTTCACTTTGTAATGTTTGTAGATTACGCTTCTATGTACAATTAAACTATAGCCATCGGAGATAGTAGAAGAGTCTCATTCAATTCAAGGGTATTGCCATTAGTTCATGCCCGGAACAAACCTGAGCGCAGGCAAGTGTGTGTGTGTGTGTGTGTGTGTGTGTGTGTGTGTGTGTGTGTGTGTGTGTGTGTGTGTGTGTGTGTGTGTGTGTGTGTGTGTGTGTGTGTGTGTGTGTGTGTGTGTGTGTGTGTGAGATGACCAGTTTCCTGACACTGATCTTTATCATAATCACTGTGCTTTGACTTGAGAGAACCAAAAAGGCAAAGAAACCCCAAAAGTGCACAGTACTGTATTAGAAATTCAAAAAAATTTCATTTACACTTGCTGGTAAGATCATGGCTATAGCCATTGTTTCAAAATCCTTATGGGCTTTGGGAGAGTAAAAAGCTCAAAACAAGAACATTTCCATTTAAAAAAAAAAGAGAGATTGTGGTGATGGCATATACAATGTGAAAGTGGGGCACTTTTTAGACCACATTCATGATTCTCACAGAATGCCCATGAAGTACAGTTCAGTAGAGCTGATTAAAAGAAAAGACAACCATAATGCCTAGAAATTATCCAAAGGTTGGAGTGCAAGTCAAACTCACAGTGCACTGTTAATGAAACCCTTAATGAGAAGCTGGTTCATCCCTTCTGCTTCCCCTGCCTCGCCGTACTGGCCGATCTAGCTGCTCCTCTGGCTGATATTTAGGGTAGGGTTTAGCCATCTGTGGGGTCTGTGGATTGGGCTGTGCCCGGGCCTGGTGTACCACTGCTTCGATGGCATCTGTGATGGAGTCATGGCTGGAGAACTCTGGCTGGGTGAGCATCGGGCTGCTGTGGAGGTTCCTTTTGCCTGGAAAGTCCATGCACTTTTCCAGCACAGGCATCTGAGGCAAGAAGCCATCACTGGGAGCAAGTGTCTGCTTTCGCGGTCTCCCCCTCCGCCGCTTCACCACATTGTTGCCCGTCTTGGCCTGCCGCTGGAGCCGCTTGACCTTCAGGATCTTGTTGACGTGGTCTAGGCTTCTCTTGCTGGTGAGGATCTTGGAGAATGCGTGTTTTTTCCGCACATCGCTCTGCATCTCCTCAATCTCCTGCAGCGTGTACCTCTTCTTGTAGGAGCCCAGTTCTGTTTAAGAAAAGAGTTGTGATGGTTAAAAATTGCAGTGAAGAGTTACGATGAAGTGCAACAGCAACGATCTGTCAAAAAGGCTGAAATAGTAGAAGATCAAATATCAGATCAATTGAGGGCCAGTGGATGAATTCACCCATCCATGCTGCCAAATGTAAATAATAGCACACATGTTAGATACAAGTTAGATACTGTTTTTCCAAACTATATATCAATGTGTGACAGGCATCCAAAATGCATTTCACTACCAGACTGAAATGACCAAAGACAAAGGCACACTTATATTACATCCCATGAGCAGAAAGAAATATGGCACTACAAAGCACTTAACACTTGACTTGTGCATAACTACATCCATGCGTTTAATTAGCATGCATGGAGCCATTCCTCTAATCTCTCTATGTGCAAGCACCCAGAATTCACTTCTGTACTGAATAGACAGCACTGGAAGTGTGAGTAATAAACTAGGTGGCCTCAGATACATCAGTGATTAATCTACTGCCTCTCCACTTTGCGTCTGAGCCCTGGAAGGAAGCCCAGAGCACAGGAAATGTTGGGTTTCTGGCAGCCTTGTCTGAAATGAGTTCAGACGGCATAAAGCCGCATAAAATGTGTGTTCCGCATCAAAAAATCTCCCCTAGACCCTTCTGTCTCTGGAGAATGCACTCATTTACTTTCTCCTCCATGCTGAGTGCCAGTCCAACTGGTTAGGCATCCAAGGAAACAAATAAGACAATTGTGGAAGATATTTTGTCAGCGGTTTGCATTACTGGACCGGGATCAGTGCAAATGTATTTATTTCCATGTAAAAGATCTGAAAGACTTGACTCGCACTTAAACATCGAACACATACAACATTAGAAACTACACAAACATTATCAGCACGCCGTCCTAATATTATTTTCTTTAGAAATGCATAATAAGGTATAATATTTAGTATAGTATTTATTCTCTCTGTCTGTTCTCAACATATAATCAGCCACCGTCTAGAAGTTACTCTGAAGTCCAAATCAAATTCACAAATGAACTAAACCTGGATAAAGGCAACATACGCAAATGAGCAGATTGCTAAAAGATTTTTTCTAGGTCAATAACCCATGTCAATGAGGCTGCTCATTTGATTTCAATAAAATAATAAATGGCCAGCATGAATGGAAAAGCCTTCCCTCTCTGGCCCTGGTTTATCACTGGGAACCTCAATGAGTCTCTCCAAATGCCAACAAATCAAGGAGGGAGGAAAAAAGACATTCATTTTCAAAGGGAGTGTCACAACTCATTTATCCTCTGAAACCTCTACCTGCATCCTGCACACACTGTTTTCATTAGTGGAGCCAATTTATGGCCTCACCCTGCTGCTCTCCCACAACTCCAGTCTCGGCACATAGGTGGAGGCCCCATTCCCATCAGCACGCTAACAAAATTCCATTCTTTAAAGCTAAACCATTTTAAAAATGTGTTTAAAAAAGAAATACAAAGTGCAACATCATTCAATTGGCTTTTGCCTGTAGACCTTGTTCATTTTATTAATAGTCACTGTGGTAGAGAAATAGGAAATGGTTATGAGAAATGCGTAGAATAAATATAGCAAAGTCCCAGAGTTAGAAAATATGATTGTTTAAAAAAAAAAAAAAAAAAAAAAAAAAAACACTGCACAGCCTACTGTTCATAAAGACCTTGTAAAAACTGCTGAAGACGGGCCTAATTCATGTCCAAGGAAATCAGGATGCGTAAAGTTAAAAGAGCAAGCAGGCCCAAGGTAAGCAGGGTTTAGTATACTGAAAGATCTTTACATTCAGTTTCCATCAGCTCAAACTGGGCCATATGTGGAAACTGCTACATGACGCGCGAGGAGGCTTTCAAGAGCTTGCCAGTGGGTCATATTTCTCATCGAACTGAAATGACCACATCCACTTAGTTTCCTTTGCCAAATATCTAACGTTTAATACAAGTTACTGACTAAAAACTTACACGGAATTGAATTAAAATATCAGGCAATTAATATGCTTATAGGTGTTTTATGTATATTTACAGCGACCAATAAACATGAAAATTACCTGCTTCCTCGAGCCTAAAGACACTCTAGCATTAATTGTGGTATTTGGTTTACCACAGTTGGGTTCGCCAATGCTTTTCATTTAGATTAATAAAAATGAGTTACAAAGAGATTCTAAATGACTGACTGTCTTCCCAGGGAATGTATAGTAATATCATGAAGCTGTGGCAAATAGAACTAATTAATTCTAATGAAGTGGATGAAAATTTGTATAAATTACAGCTAAACATCACTTATCACTCATGTCAATGCAGACAAAAAGCAAGTTTAGTAATTTGTTATGCTGTCAAAACACACAAAAACACATCCTGACACCAAATCAGATGTAAACCTGAGCATGATGTGCACCTTAGTGCTCTATTACTGCTCCAAGGTGTTTGAAATTTAGTGGTAATTCATAGAAGTGGATGGTAGTACAGGCAAGGCAGCATGTGACTCATCTTCCTATTTTCCCCAAGGAGCAAAAATGTAATCTAACTGAGCCTTGGGCTTGCAATTCCCCTCTACTGGAGTAGGCTGGATTCATTAAAACGCTGGCTGCTGGCCAACTCTTTTAATATGGGGAGAGGGTTTTTATTGCATGTCAGTAGAAAGTAAATCAAAATGTGTGAATAATATATTTCTAAGAAAACCATTGGCAAGCAACAGAGGTGAAAAGGGAGGAAGGAGAAATTTGTGAATTATAGTTGTCTCCATCCATGCATTACGCCTGCCTTGCCAGATGTTCCAACTACAATATACAAAGTACTCAAATGGGCATATTTGTTTTTTTTTCTTTTTGTCTTTTTACATTTTTATGCAGAATACCCCACTCTTAAACACACCACGATAATGTCAATAATGTCGATCTCAAATTCAATTGTAATTTGCCATAATATTCTCAACTTCACATATTTTTTCTTATATTCATTAAACAAACAAAAACAAAAACTACAATTTCCTGACCTGTGATGGCTGTGTTGCCACAATGGTACATCTGCTTCATCCTCTCTTCAGTGTTGTTCTGAAAAGGTGCCATGCTCCCCTCATTGTATGTTGCAAACTCTTCCAAGCTATTCCTCCTACTCCGGATGTGAGAACCCTCATCTTGTAAGTGCTGGCCCTTGAATGGGTCCAGTGGCTGGTCCTGGTTGGCTCGCAGCCGTTCATGTGGTTGCTTAGTGCACATGTTCAGGAAGTTGTTCAGTGGCTCTTCTCGAGGATGTTTACAGTTCTGAGAGTCCGATAAGGACAACGATGAGAGTGTGTCTACTTCGAAGTAGTTCCTGGACGTCTTGGATGAAGTATCCATATTTTGCTGGCTCCTCTGCTTGTCCTTTATCTTAGAAAGAGGCAGGGCTCCACTAAAGAGTCCACCAAGGTTCTCTCTCTGTGGGACTGAGTGCTGCTCCTCCTTATGTTTGTGCTTATGCTTGTGTTTGCGTTTGTGGAGACAGACACTCGCCATGCAGCTGCTTGATGGATGATGAGTGTCACCCATCCTGGGAGAAGACATCTCATGGGGCATGCTCTTCATCCTATGTCTGCTGCCAGCAGAGAGGCTGGACAAACCACTGGAGTGGAACTTTGGTGGAGGAACCGGAGGCCGCATGAGATGAGTTCCTGAAGATCCAAGTGCATGGGACAGATACAAAGGAGGAGGATACTGCCCATAATACCCCATGTTCATCATACTTGTGGCAAGTGGCATGGCTGTGTAAGGCATTGCGTAGGGTGCATAGTAATTGCCACTGGCTGCTGAGTAGCCAAACCCTTGTATGAAAGGCATCTTTGTTATAGGTTCAGCTGATTTGGCTGGCCTGCCACGTCTTCTCTTTGACTTTTCAGAACTCCTGCGAAGATAGTGCACAGGATCATAGGGGTAGTAGGGCATAGGGTAGTAGTGGTCAAAGTTTAGGCGGAAAATGCTGGGGTAAGAGTTCTCATGGTAAAACTTGTAGCTGCGGTGGGAAATTCGGAAGACCTGGAACTTGGTAATGAGTTCCTCGAGGTCAGCAAGAAACTGAAGATCGTCCCTACTTGTTAGACCCTTTCGCTTCCGTCGATGTTTCTGTTTCTTGAGGCTTTCTTGGGCAAGAAAGTTTTCCATAGCCACTGATGTTGCATGCTTCTGATAATGCCCTCTGTTTGTTTTATTGGTAGCCTCCAGCACAGCAGCCTCTGCTGCTTCAAAACCACAAAGATCAAAGGAGTACCTCCTGCGAGATGCTGGACCTTTCTCAGTCTGATCTGATGTGCTGTTATTGTCAGTACCAATGCCACTATCACTTGGGATTGTCTCTTCACTATGGGACTCACTAACTGGAGACAGGGTGACCTCTTTGATAGATGCCACTTCAGACAGATGAGATGGTGAGTTGGCCATAAGTCTTGGAGGAGAGAGTTTCCAGCTACTACTGAGCAAGCCCTTCTGAGTTTTTGTGGGCAAAGCACTGATAGGCTGTAGATTTGGCATGGTCTTCAGGTCATGCTGGCTGGTTTCTGTGGTGGCATGGTGTGCTAGTCCACCTGCTAAGGACTGAGCTGAGAGAGACTGCATGACCCTGGGAGAAGGCATTCTGGTTGTTGATGATGAATTAGAAGGCACTAGAAGGTTCTCAAACTGACTTGAAACAGGCAACAAGTGCTCATCATTGGCTTTGTGCTCATCTTGCTGAGTCTGAAGCTCAGCTTTGGGCTTCCTCCCTCGTTTTTTGCCTATGTAAATGGTTCCACGTTTGCTGACGTTGATTTGCTTGCCTAAACGGGCTTCAATTGTCGATGCCACAGTTGACACGGCACAGGAAACTGGAACATTCGATTTCAAAGCCAGGTTACCAGTGTTAGAAGAGGACAGAAGTTCATTCAAAATGCTCTGCATTTTAACCAGTTTCACTTTCTTAGTTGTTTTCCTTTTAAGGATACCAACCTGGCCTGTTCTCTTACATTTCACCTCTGGTAAAGCTGGAGAATTATTTAAGGCCTGTTGCATTATTTTTGACAAATTATGTTTCTTCCTCCTCCTCTTTGAAGTGCTAGGTGAATCCTGGTTGATAGGACTTACAGGACTGGTTGATGTTCCTTCATGAATTGTCTCCACAGTAAGTAGTGGTTGTTTTTTAGGCCTACCCCGTTTTTTCTTTATGGGGGTAATGACTGTCAGACTGTTTGTGTTGGTGTATAGTGGGCTGGATGGTGTAATGGGGAAAGCAGAGGGTGGTTCTCCAATGGGCAACGCTGGATTAAGGTCTTTGTGGGGAGCAGAGTTCTTAGATTTCAAATAAACCCATCTGTCCTTGAACTTTGATTGCCTCCCATCTGCTTGCTTCTCTGGATCAATCAATGATTGTGGTCTCCCAACTGGGTTCTTCTTGTGCCTATTCTCAGAAATTTCCACAGTTGGCCCTGCTGCTGCACTCTCTTCCCCCAGCTTCTGTGAATCTATACCAAATTGCTTTCCTGTACTCAATTCCATTTTGTTTGCTACTTTAGGTTTTGTAGCACCTTGGTCAGACTTATCTTTCATTTCTACTGTCTGTGTTGTTTGTATGTCTTCCAGAATGTTGTTATCTTCAGTTAATCGTCTGCTTTTCTTCTTTCTGCTTTTAGGTTCATCTGTGTGATGAGGAACACAGTTTGGTACTGTTTTGAAATCACCCTCTGGTCTCTTCATTGATTTTTCTACCTCCTCCCTCTGAGTCTCAGTTTTTTCAGCGTTAAATAGTTTATTCTTTGTATTGTCTTGTGCTGTTTTCTCACTCTCTTTGTCAGCCTTTTTTGCCCAGGGCAGGTCTCCATTATGGGTGGTCAAAGCCCTTCTGCCATACTTCCTTTTGATGTTCCCAAAGACTTGCTCAGTGACCTCCTGCAAACCTCTTTCCTTGCTTAGAGAGGAGTGTATCAACATATTTGATTCTGCTAGTGCACTCATTGTTATATCAGCTGGAGAAGTAGCCTGTGAGTCAGAACCTGGACAAGTCATTTCCGAGGTAAACAGACTTCCAGATGAACCTTCTGTGACCTTTTTAACTTGTGTCTTTGAGAAGGGGGTGTTGACCTCTGACAGAAGGTTCTTGTTTTTGAATGTTGATTCTTGTTTTGATTCCGGATCTCTCGCTTGGTCCCCCTGGGATGTTGACTCTCTTAAAATTGGCTTTGTCCAATCCAGTTGGTGAATGTCAGTTTTGGGCTCATGTTTTGGTCTCAGGTTCTCCCCTAGGACATCCATCATGTTGTTGTCATTTTGAGCCACAACTCTGAAAGGCCTCTCATAGGTCTAAAAAAATAAAAATAAAAAAATAAAAAATAAAAATAAAAAAAAAACAGGGAAAATTATTAGTACAAAATAACATTTTAATACATAATAGTACACAACTTTTTCAAATTTGGTTCTAATGACAGATTGCATGATTCAACAACTCATTATTTACATTTATATATCATCAAATGTACATTCCTTTTCGTAGTAAATTGTCAAATTCTAAAGTCATGGATAGCAAAACTAAATGTTTGCTGTTTTTGGTGTAATTATACAGAAATATTCACATTTAACTATCACAAACAACACCATAACAACTTGTGCAATATTGCTCCTATTCCTCTGTTAGTGGGACACACCTAGAGGAAAGTATATAGATATTTTGCACTATTGTGCAAGCCTTTGAGAGTTTGTGGTTTGGACTGGTAGAAACGCCAGATCTGCAAGATCAGCATCTTGATACAACTATAGGTTCTGTAAAGCCATCCTGTTTTCAAAGCCAACAGCTACAAGCGGTAAAGAAGTTTAACCACAACTTTGTTTTTCATCAGGTCAGCTTCCATTTTACTGCAGCTGACATGTAGCAGTCTGTATTGTGGTTACAGATTAGCTTACATCTGGAGTCACATGGGTTTCACAGCCTTACAGTATCCCTTCAAAACATGCTCAAACATACTCTGCATTTTCTACAAAACATTTAAATGTCGGGTTGTTTGTTTTTGTTTAGTTAATTCTCCAGGTACAAAAATTGCGAGTGCTTGAAAAACAAACATGCAGGCAGACGTGTGTCTCACTTTCTCCAGCTACAAACAGCACTACAAAGAATCGATTGTGAAGTGAAAACACACATCATGGGTTAAAATCTTTGTCACAGTCACTTTGTGGCATGACTCAGATTACAACACAAGAGCATCATTTAGTGTCCCGGAGTCTCATGTGTTTAAGTCCCTGCACTGTAAAAATGACTGATAAGCCTGAAGCCTCATGCCTGCAAGAGTGAAATCATGTTTCTGTAAGCAGTCTTAAGAGTTGACAACCAGGAGAGATGAAAGCACTGTATGTAAAAATACAGTACTCACCACATCAAACTTGAAACAGAAATGGACTTAATTGGGATATTATGTCATTAATTTACACAAAACAGGCTTGATTTGTGACCTGCATCAATGCAACAATCATCCTGAGAACACCACCCCAAAGTGATGCATGGTGGTGGTAGCATCATATTGACCATTACCATGGCCTCATGGCTGCTTTGCTGATTAATGCCCACCTTAACTGCTCACTGATTTTTGTGGATGGCCTCCTCTAGGCAGAGTTCCAGCTGTGCAATATTTTCTATAACCAAACAATGATTGATACTCCTCCAGAACTGTGTCCAGGAATTGTCTTAATAGCTCCTTAGTCTTCATGATGATGTTTGTTTAGGCATGATTTCTAACAAAGTCTGGTGCCTTACAGGAGCTGAGGCATGTGACACTTTAATTTCATACAGTTTAAAGTCACACTAATTATGCGATTTCGGATGACAACTGATTACAGTAGAGCTAAATTAAGGGTTTCACAGCAATCACTTTTAGCAAAAAAACAACAAAAAAAAACAAAACGTCACCCTTTTTAAAACTACTGCTATTGCTATTGTGTAGCTTCATCCCAGTTAAGTCCATTTCAGTTCCTGATTGCAATACTACCAAAGGTGGAAGAAGGGGGTGAATGTAAGCCCGAGAGATAGTGTCTTCAAATCAAGATTGCGCAGTTTTAAGACATACCCACATCGGCTGCTTTTGACAAAGACTTGGCAGCCCATCTATAAAAACCTAGAGAGAGAAAACTACAGTAAACCACTTCCACTATCTGCAACTTCATTCTTTGACATTCCTCACGTTCGCAATCAGCATAAAGCAACTTCTCATCCGCCCCGTCATCAAAAGAATACAGGCAGGACCTTTATCTACCTTATGCAGCTGTTGCAATCACACTCAGTTATTACACACGCAGCATGCTATGGCAAAGTGTCCAAGGATGGCTTGTGTATATGTGTGTTTCAGGAGTCATCATTCAGTCTAATCTTCTCCAATATCATTCAATCATTAGCTTTTAATTAAAGCAGAGCATGCGTTAATGGTACGTCACCCCTCTGCCAGCCGTGTCCTTTTTATTTTTCCCCTCATCTGTGAGAAACTGCATCAACTTTCAGCTTCTTAATCCTGTAATCCTGGAAGGAATTTGTGATCTTGCTGGCCCACAGGATACAGTCTCGGCTACAGCATGCCAAGTCTCTTGGCTGCCCTTTAATTTGCCTAAATGGCATTATATTCCTCCTACCCGATGTTTCCACAGCAATATCAGTAAGATTGCGTAACATCTACATTGAAGATGGCAGGCCTGTTATTCAAACTCCATTAAAACCACATCAGTGTGAAGAGAGTGACATGAGATGAAGAACAACAGATTTCTTAAAGCCTTTCCCAGTCACTCTTATTATCTGATGATGATTTCCCTTTCCTCTTACTCACAATATCCTTTTCATTCATAATCTGACACTGTCCCTACCAAAAAGAAAGCATGTCAGGTGGGAAATAAATAATACAATGAAAGAACATGGCTCTCACAGACTAGTAGACTGGAAAATTAGAAATACAAAACCTTTTTTTTTTTTCTTTCCAAAAACAATTTCATACATAGTTTTCCACTGTCTTTTGAGGTGCTGCATCAGATTTTGGACTGTGATGAGCCTGCACATTCGCACATGTTGTGTCAGATATGTTGATACCCAGAGTCTCCCCAGCAATAAAGTACAGTCATAAATGACTTATGTGTTCTCTAAAGAGGACCTCCTATCTGTGGCAGACAGAAAGGCAGTTCTGGCAGGGCCACTGGGTTGTTTGGCTCAATGTGCTCCAAAATCATAGCGGCCCCCTGCTTCTCTCTAAGCCCATCTCTGGGAGATGAGTCAGACGCAGAGCACATAAACAGACATAGAAAAGGCGGCTGAGATTACAGTCGCTCTCAATGTAATAAGCTGCATTTGGCATGCTGTTGCTGCTTTCCTTACCCCCCTCCCGCAAACCTTCATTTTTTTGTCAGTTTTTGTTGTTCATTTTATTCCCCCCTTCCTTCCTATGTCCAGCCAAAGAAGCTGGCCAAAGCCTCATTGGCCTCTTGTGTGTTTGGTTACCAAGGGATACCATGAGTCAGAGCCACCCAAAATAGCCAGAAACGTACTGAGCCAATCATCACAACCCTCCCCAACTGATAGTCAAGCCAAAATTGCTCTGCCTCTGCTTAAATCCTATCCAGGAGAAGCACTGTCTTTTTGTGTTTCAGACCGACAGTCGAGCAGTCAACAAGCCTGCTTTCATAACACAACATCACCAGCCAAGTTCTGACCTTTTCCAAATACACATAGAGACAATATAGAGAAGGAGGGGGGGACAGAGATGTTCGTGATAAAGCAGACACTGGATTGTGAGGGTTCGTTTGACATTTGGCATTCAGGTGAAGTTCAGGCTTTTTCTCAAAATACACATGGAGTCAATATGGAACAGAGAGCGTAAAAAAGGCCTGTTTTCACATCGCTTGCTGAGAGATCCTCCCCTGTGTCTGTTTAAATGAAACATTAAAAAATTATTTTTATTGCAGCGCATTTGTCTTCATCTGTTGCCTTTTCACTTTCTCTTTATACCACTTCTTCATTTTTTTTTCCAAAGAATGCTTTTTGGTTAGTGTTTTTACGGAAGCCGCCCACAGCAGATTTTTAAGCTCGGCTTAAAATCATCACCAGAAAGCTGCAACTAAAAGGTACGTTTAACATTCAACAGGACATGTTGACATTTTGAGCTCGTTCGGTGTGTTGAGTGCAAGATGTTTAATCATTCTTCTTCCGTCATTAGTAATAGGTTTATTTGTGATAAGAGTTTATTAGTTAGTTCTCTGATGAAGAAGATTGCAGCAAGCTTTGAGATTATGTAATGACTTTGGGTGGCATTTCAGTTGCATCATGGGGTGCAGTAAAAGACCTTGGTGTGATTATTGACTCCAGTCTCTCAGTTCATGTAGATAATATAACTAGGATATTCTTCTTTTATCTCAGAAATATTGGCCAAATAAGAAATATAATGCCACTACAGGATGCAGAAAAACGAGTCCATGTTTTCGTCACTTCTAGGATGGACTATTGTAATGTCTGGATGTTCCGGTAGTTGCATAAACAAGCTCCGGTTAGTTCAGAATGCAGCAGTCAGAGTCCTTACTAGAAAAGAAGATTTGACCACCCGTATCTTATCAACACCTACCTGACCACAAAATACCACATTGATTATAAAATACTAGTGACCTATAAAGGTCTCGCACACCAGTACCTAAGCAAACTTTTGGTCTTTTATGAACCGCCACGCCTACTTTCATCAAAAGGTGCAGGCTTTTTGTTGGTACCTAGAATAACAACAGCACAACAGAACTTGTTTCTTACAAAGCCTCACAGTTATGGAGCAGCCTTCTAATTAGTGTTTGGGACTCAGACACAGTCTCTGTCTTTAAGTCTAGGCTGATAAACCTATTTTCTTAGTCAAGCCTTTTGTTAATAATTACAGTCTTAGGTGAAGGTGCAGATCTGGAGGATCCATGGGCATAGAGTGTTTCGGTAAACTGGGATGTTTGAATGCTGTTGCTCCCCCACTCTCACACTCAGTTGGTTCACGGTGGAGTGGCTGGCTGCTTTATGTTCCAGGGTTGCCCTCATGCCTGGTTTCCTTCTGGCTCTGCTTATTATTTATGCTGTCATAGCTAGTTTTGCCAATGCTTGCACTCTGTGCACAATATACATCCTCTTAAAGCACTACAGGATATGCGCATCCATAATACTTTCGGTCCTCTCAATCTCTCTCTGTCAAGCTACATATTTTACTCCTGCCGCCTGATGAGATGCCTGCCTTAAAGCGCTGCCTGGTCCATCCTGATACTCTACTTCAGCTTGGAGCCTCCTTAACCTGAGAATGACTTGCTGGATGGCCCCACGTGGATAGCCTAAAGTTTGCTGAGAGGTTCCTGTGTATGGTACCACCTAGATACACTAAATATGATAGCACATGCTAAAAACTATGTTCAAGTCTCAATCATTAAACAGTGGAAAAGGTCACCTGGATATTATACAGGGTGTCCGAAAAGTCAGGAACCAATGTGAATATGTTGAATAAAAACGTCAATCCAAATATGCTGAGCAAAATCCACAAAAACATGACACAGCAGCTTAGAAAATCCATAGAGCATACGGGTGAACATATAGAGCATATGTTGTAAATAATAAACACAAAATGTGTAGTTTTACTCTAGTTGGTTCCTGACTTTTCAGATACCCCGCCCATTTAAAGCTAAATACTGCTTATACTGAAGATCACACTTAGCACTGCTTGACACAATAGTATACAACTTCAGAAGAGTAATGATTTATATTCTCACTATCCACTGTCACCTAGAGGATGAGCTTCAGTTTGAGTCTGGTTCCTCTCAAGGTTTCTTCTTCATGTCGTCTCAGGGAGTTTTTCCTTGCCACTGTCGCCTCTGGCTTGCACATTAGGGATCAATCTAAATGCATATCTATATCTGGATATCTGTAAAGCTGCTTTGTAACAATGTCCATTGTTAAATGTGCTTATATAAATAAAAACTAATCGAATTAAACCGAATTAACAAAAATGCACGGGCTAAAGCACACAGACTGGCTTCATGTGCCGGTGGTATCTATAGGACCAAAAGCAAGCTCCAATGTCCAGGGCTTTGTCTCGGCATAGCTTGAAGAAGCAAAGCTAATTGCTCAAGTTACAGCATTTGTAAGGCAGTGTCTGGTAACATTTCGAGTGCGTGCTCTGCTGAAAGCCAGTGCTGACTTGTTCGATAGCCCTTACACTTCAGCAGCCCTGTTGCCTTCAGTAACACACACCTGGATAGGATGTCACTCACCTGATCTGGAAATGCTGTCTCCAATTACCTGAGGCATTTGTTTGAAACCATTTCGAGCCTCTAGACAAAATGCCAACCAGTTTCAACCAGGATCAATGTGACACTGATCCAATTGCATTCTCTAGAGACAAAGATCCAAACTGCATCTGCTTCGTTATTAGTCATTTCATTATAACCTGAAAGTCATCAAATAAGATTATTTACTTCATAGGGTATGTTCAGCAGCTCAAATGCAATTTTTTATTTTTTTGCACGGCTGAATTGAGCAGGACTGATTTTCAGACTTTCATGTTCAAAAACAAGCTGGCTTCAAGCCACAGATTTCAGGTTTTAGAATACACATACGTACATATCCTTATGTAAAAACTAATCTGTGATAGAACTAATTAGTGCTGGAATATTATTTTGAATATTCTATGTGTATGCATTCAAAAGCATACACTCTACTCGACTCTACTCTACACTACATATGATATATGGATAGGTGAGCAAATGTGACTATGGATCCAATAGTCAAAACATATTTTTGTAATTGTACAGTGCAATAAAAACAATCAGATTTAAGCACAGTCAAATAATCTAACTGCACTGTGTCTTGTTGATAAATGCCCAATTTACTATTATTAAATATTCTGACGTATATGTACATATATTTAAATATCATATGCTGCTTTATATGTGTGTGTTGGGCACAGAATAACTTTAATTTAGACATCTTCTGTAATGTTTAGGAACTAACTGCATCCATCATGTGAGACACTGACACTGATGAAAAGTCCTTCTTTTCACAGCCACCATCTAGCAACAGTTACATTTGATTTCAGTGTTTGCCACATTACCACTTCCACATGGATCGTTGGATGTATTTGATTAACTAAAGGTAACTGCAGTAAACTTCAAAGGTTTCTGGAACTCTGCGTTTAAGACGACCTGACAGCTGAGACATGTACAAACAGTTACACCGTTGTTAGGGCGTGACAAAAGTCATATTAATGCTATTATATATCGATGCACTATCCTCTGCTCTGACCTAATTTGTTTTCTCTTATTGTTAAAAATGGAGAGGTTTTTCCATGATCCTTTTTCATAATCTGCTGAGTCGTGAAATTTCAGTACACAACAACTAATCGATAAAATCGTTAATAATCGATTATGAAAAATCGCCGTCAACGAATCTCATTATCGATGAGTTGGTCTGCGCATGGCACAGGGTACATTTACTCACTGTTACTTCTCTTCCCAAAACACACATCGGAGAGCAAATACTAAAGTTGTGTCACAAATGACGTGCTATACACTTACACTATGCACTACGTACTCTACCGTCTAGCGTATGAATTTTAGAAAGGTAATATCATCTCAAATAGAACATTTTTTTTTTACTAAGAGGAAGTATAAGCCGCTTCCTAGTCGATGGCACATGACGTCATACACACGTAATGTGACGCCGCTAGCTTTAGATCAGGGGTGTCTAATCTTATCCGGAAAGGGCCGGTGTGGGTGCAGGTTTTCATTCTAACCAAGCAGGAGCCACACCTGAGTCTATTGAAAGCCAAGATCAACTGATTAAACAGGTGGAATCAGGTGTGGCTCCTGCTCGGTTGGAATGAAAACCTGCACCCACACCGGCCCTTTCCGGATAAGATTGGACACCCCTGCTTTAGACTAATACCCAGAGTCAACAACAATGACTTTCTTCAGTTTACTGTTTATGTCAACGTTACCTCTTATAAAAACAATGGACAAACAGTTGTGTAAAGTTTTTTTTAACACTCAGTTTGTGGATTTTATTTTAAATAAACGAAAAAATGGTACTGAAAGCTTGCCCCACCCCATCCAATTAATCGGGGGAAAAAGTATAGGCCAACTAATCGATTATGAAATAATCGTTAGTTGCAGCCCTAATTACATTTAATTTAATTCAATTCAATTTTATTCGTAAAAGAGCTTTTAAGAATAGATATTGCCACGAAGCACCTTTACAGAAATCCTAGGATACAGACTAGGACATAGACATTGGATAACGTGATTATAAATCACTTCTCTTATACAACTGTATACTACAGGGTCAAACTGTACTAGGTATGACTATACTGTGATGTGGATGAGCACAGGAAAGCCTTTATGAGTATAAATAGGTACAAATCTACAGTATCCGTTGAAACAAGCGTGAGACTTGGGTATGAACTGCTATTCAGAAGTGGAAATATTTAGGGAATCCATGTGGGACCATCCACATCAGCAGAAACACGGCATTGAGGTAAGAAATGACCACATAAACTCAGCAAAAAAAAAAGAAACGTCCCTTTTTCAGGAGTATTTTAAAGATAATTTTGTAAAATCCAAAGAAGCTTTACAGATCTTTATTGGAAAGGGTTTAAACGATGTTTTTTCATGCTTGTTCAATGAACCATAAACAATTATTGTACATGCACCTGTGGAACAGTCCTTAAGACACGGACACTTTACAGGCGGTAGGTGATTAAGGTGACAGTTACAATAAGTTAGGACACTAAAGAGACCTTTCTACTGACTCTGAAAAACACCAGAAGAAAGATGTCTAGGGTTCCTGCTCACCTGCATGAACATGCTATAGTCCTGCTGCAGGGAGGCATGAGGACCGCAGATGTGTCCAGAGCAATAAACCGCAATGTCTGTAATGTAAGACGCCTAAGACAGTGCTACAGGGAGACAGGAAGGACAGCTGATCGTCCTTGCAGTGGAAAATTACATGAAAGCGTGTGTCCGCCCCCCATACGTGATCGAGAACTTACAAAAGCCTTGGGGGAAGAGTGGAGGAACATCTCACAGCAAGAACTGACCAATCTGGTGCAGTCCATGAGGATGAGATGCTCTGTAGTACTTAAAGCAGCTGGAGTCCACCAGATACTGACTGTTACTTTTAATACTGACCCCCGCTTTGTTCAGGGACTCATTATTCCATTTCTGTTCCTCAAATGTCTGTAAATCTTCTTCAGTTTATGTCTCGGTTGTTGAATCATTTTATGGTAATACAAATATTTACACGTTAAGAAATTTGCTAGAAATAAAAGCATTGAATGTCAGAGGATGTTTCTTGAGTATATTCACATAAAATTCATTAACACTATGATTTAGTTGTATTCCACCACAGTCAGCAAGTTTGTTGCAAGGCTTCCTGTGGACAGGAGATTTCGAGTTGTGACCTAGCCATCCTTGGAAGTCCTAGAGAGCACAATGAACCTGATTAATACTTCCATCCAAACAGGCTTCAGAATCCTTTTGACCATCATAAAGTGACTTCGGAGAACGCTAAGCACGGCAGTCCTGCCCTCTGGGTGAGAAGCATGGCATTCATAGTTCTCTTGTAGATAAAAGCGACACTAGCCAGTTATACATACAGAAGAGGACAGCTAGCAGTCTCCTCTAAGCATGTTCACCTATCCTACGACTGTGCACAAGCAGCAGTCCAAAGATTTCTACTGGCTTCATGCATCTGAGGCAAAGTCGGTGGTAGGTGAACCGCAGTAGGTTAGACTGCAAACTAGTGGCTAGGAATATTGATTATAGGACTAAATAGAACTAAACTGGTGTGGGGGGGGATTAGGTTACAAATCCCATTCTCTTAGTTAAAAAAGTGTTTGGCTGATTTGAAAAGGAGGTGGTGAGTCAAATGCAAATGAACTCTCATGGTTCACCACCTAAATCTCTGCTCCGCAATTCATTAGCTCCTTATACTATTAGCCTCTGTAATTGCCACAATTGGCTTTAAAGTTCCACTCACGCTGGGTGTTTGTTGCCATCGGGACCAATAAATAATGAGCTGCCCTACCAGGCCCTACAAACTCATCCATACTATCTGAACTAAACAATTAACAGACTGTGAAGCTTGCATTAAATTACTCCAGGCGAGAACTTACAACTGAGCCACCGGATTTGCAAAGACAGTAGAGAAACTGGCTGTAGATTTTGTCCTGATGCACCATCCTTCAGCAGATCACACAGCCTGCTCCAGTAAGATGTCTTCTTACATGACGGCTCATTCTAGTTACAATATGTGCAACTTCTCCCAAATGGAGGCACATCTGGCTGATGACTGTTGGAAGGCAGAAAATAAAGAGGCAGCTTGTGCTTTCAAGCCCATTAAAAAACGTCTGAGCCGAGAGCTAAGGAAATGTAAAGCCGTTGCTCTGACAATGTGTCTGGCACAAACAAAATGGAGCAGCCAAATTGTATGAGGGAGGCTACGTGAATGTGTGCGCGAATAATAAAACATTTGTGGCACTCGGGCGACTGAATGGAGCATGAAAGGAAATAGCAGCAGTCTGATGCCAGGCTGACATGTGGCAGAGGCAGAGACAAAAGAAAATGCCATGTTTCTAGACTGGCCTCTGTTTTAACGGTTCCTTTTTCAGGAACTTCACCATCAGAGGAATAGTGTACAATAGCACTTTAACAGTAAATAGTACTGAGGTTAATACAGCGGGAGACTGGTTAGTATATTCAATCGGTGGGTCTCAAAGTGGGGGACACCAAGGGTCGATGAAGCACAGTCATAATTTTATTAATGTAGTTACAGGAGTGGAAATCCCAACCGTCCATTATCAACGTTTTTATATTTATTATTGAGTTCTCCTTGACTGGCCACTTGAATTGATTTAGTTTAATCCAAACCTCAATAACTCAAAAGCAAGCAAGTCTATAAATAACTTGGACCTCTGTGTTCGGACTATGTGAAAACATGTGTTCTCTATAACAGACTATACAATAACGATCCTCTAACGATAGACCTGTGATTGAGGAAAATGACTACATTACGCTTGTCATCAGATATGATCTGGGCAAGCCTGAGATAAGGAGATTTAATAAGGAGATTTTTCTGTCCACTTGCATTGCCTTTAACATGTCTCATAGCTGTCCAGTGTTTGTTGCGTCATCCTACTGCATTGTAGCATTGGACACAATCTCAGATTTTAAAATAGCATTTCTGACACTGCAGAAATTTGTTGTCAGCTGTCTTTTGGCGCTTTTCCACCGCACGGTATGGTACGGTACAGCTCGACTCGACTCACTTTTGGGCGCTTTCCATTGTGGATAGTACCTGGTACTTTTTTTTTAGTACCACCTCGGTCGAGGTTCCAAGTGAGCCAAACCGATACTACATGTGAGCCACGAACTGAGGGCGAAGGGAATTCTCCTTAACGAATGGTTCTGTATTGTGCCTGAATAAATGTGTCATTTAATCCATACTTTGCGTACAGTAATATTCTATTAATTGGCAATTATGTATCGGTAATCTCATTACAGATAAAATTACAACAAAAGGTTTCGGTCTTAGATTTTTACATCTCGCCTGTTAACCATTTCCAAACAGGCGGTTATCGCAGTCGTTCCTGTCGCGGCTGAATCTAATCTGACTCGTATCGAGCGCTGCGTAGGTTCTAGAACGGCGTTATTTTACATCCTTAACAGGGTCCGTGTTCAGTGAACGGGAAAGGCGTTTGGAATACGGCCCGACCGTGTATTTGTACAGGGCTTCGATAATACAACGTTATTCCTGCGTGAAGGCGAGTGGAAGATGGCACCCAGGTTGAGGCGGCGCTAAACTGCAGTGGAAAAGCAAGCTCGGAAAAGTAAAGCAAGTCAAGCCGAGTCGAGTCGAGTCGAGCCGTACCGCGCAATGGAAAAGGCCAACTAATCGATTCATAGTCATAATGGCACTACATCGGTTACTGTTTACAACGCCGCATTATGCATCCTAAGGCCGCGGATCTCACAAACAAAGAATTTATTTACAGTGCGTGGGTTTTGGCCAAGAATCGTACAGTGTAAAGTAGGCTTTAGATAAAGACCAAAACAGCAAAGTAAAAGTACCATGTAGGCCCATTCACTTTTAACCAATCTAATCTGGATTAGTCAGATTAGACAATAATAAACCCAAAGGTTTGCAGACACTATCACATATCTTCAGCAGCTCATGGCTGTCTCTTCTCTGATCGTTAAGTTCAACTGGCAGAGTGAGGTTCTCTCAGTGCTACATATCCTGCTGTGAAGTTAACTGTTCAAATCAGACATTAAGTAGCATGTTTGCTTTCTAAACTCCCAGGCGTGCCGACTCGCTGAAGCTCTGACCTCAGCCGGGATCAACCGGGCATCCATAAATACTTTGCTTTCAAACAAAAAAAGAAAAAAGAAAAAGGAAAGCCTGAAACAAAAATACGGCAATTTATAGCAGAAGAATGAATGTGCTAAAACAGGTTCAGGGATACATTAACACAAAGTGACAGGCTAAAAATTGCTTTGAGAAAGCTATGTCAACATGTTAACTGCAAAAGCATGTCTTTTCCCCCCTGCACTAATCTCAGCAGTCAGCAGGGGTCATTAGCCTCAGTCAAACATTTAAAGTGATGAAAACCTCTTCAGATTGCCGATCCAATTACAATATTTATCTTCCTGCCTTCGAATAATGTCATCGGTTATTTGAAATGTGAGACATGAAAGGACATGCAGAGTACGTGTCGCGTATCAGTGCTGACAGATTACGTAACTGTGCTTCCAAGTGCATAGGCAGAAATATGGCTCAATGTATAAACTGGCTACAATTTTGGAGGTGGGTGTAAATTTACTCATTACTTCTATTACATTCGACCACTTCCTATAGCTAAATGTCTGCTGGACTCAGAAAAAAAGAGGACGTTAAAGATGAGATATTTCAAGATGTGTTAGGTGTGTGTAGTCAAACATTCCACTCTGACCTTCAAAGCAGATCCAGAATGACCTTTTGCCTTTATATCATGTGTTCTGGTGCTTTCACATGATGTCACGGCTGTCTGTGACACATAGCCCATGACCTTTCACATACCAAAGCATGTCTTGGACTCAACTGATCAGTTACAGCTCCGGACAGTTTGCAATCGATCAATTTCCCGGAGCCCCTGCGTTTACTAATGGTGCATTTGCTCATTTGGCATTTGCAGTGTTTGTGGAATATACCATTGAGGTGTGTGTGTGGGTGGGGGAGGGTGGAGGGACTATGACAGGCGGTGGGGTCAGGGCTGCTAAAGAAATCCTTGTTCATCCCTCCTACACAACCAGCAGGCATGTTTGTAAGGAAGTTGCCCTTCCTGGCTGATCTGAGGCTGATTTTGCTGTAATTCTTCTGATTGCTACTTGCTCGATATACACTATAGAATTCTAGCCTGATTTTAATCCTGGCACATTTTCAAGTTGGGAGCTCGATTACCAGCTTTTGGGATGGTCATGCATACAGCATCTGGAATTGGAGATGGGAGAGGGTAAACAAGGTGATCTTAACCCTTACAATCTCTCTCCTGAATGATTGGAGGTTTTTCAAACATATTTGATTTTCAAGTTTCAACAAGCAATGAGATTATCCTCATAGGCTACAATATTGCCTCTGCAAAATGGTAGGCAGCATCGCTGCTTCACACCTCGAGTTGATCCTGAGCTTGGGTTATTGTCAGCGTGGACTTTCGCATATTCTCCCCGTGTCTATATGGGATTCCTCTGGGTTCTCACGTTTCTTCCCACCTCCTAAAACATGCTGTTAGGTGGACTGGCTATGCTAAATTGCCCTAGGTGTTAATGAGTGTGAATGTGTGTCTGCACGGTGTCCTGCCGTGGACTGGCGTCCCACCCAGTGTATTTTAAGGCCTCATAGCTAGTGTTCCTGGGGTAGGTTAAGGATGCACTGTGACCAAAACCAGGGCAACACGGTTGCTGAAGATGAATCAATGAACGAATGTTTGATCTGTACTTCGGGAAACAAAGTCTCAGATGACCAGAAAAGCAGTTGGGAGATCGATACATTCAACAGTCATTACCATACACGTATAAAATAATCTGACACTCTGACACTTTTTACGTTGGATTTAAATTTCAGAATAAGCGGTGGTAATGAGGTGAATACAACAAACTCATGAAATGAGAGAAATATGTAATAAGTCATCAAGAAAATACATCTTAGCTCTGTGAACCCTAAGACACATGAGAAAATAAAGTAGTGGGACAAACAGCCAAATTACTTCCCGTAAGCCAAATTACTTCCTGGTTTTTTGTTTTTTTTTGTATTTGAGACTTCACATGACCTTTTGAAAAATCTGTTAACATATAACATTCAGATTATTTGCATGAATGTAAATTCTCTCAACGAGCAAGAGAAATGCCGAATGCATAAACAGTGTGTGTGTGTGTGTGTGTGTGTGTGTGTGCAGGGGACTGCAGAGATGGATGACAAACTTGTAGAATGATGAATGATCTTGTCTTTTCCCTCAACTATTTTCCATGTCTACTTCCTTTTGCTTCCTAACTGTGCATAAAAGCCACATAAAGGGTGACAAGATGCTGTGTGCCCAGCTCTATCTTTCCTTTTTTTGACATGATAACAAGATTGCTGTGATTCTTTCAATCTTTTATTTGCAGGCTTTTTTTTTTTTTTATAGTCTAGACACCATGATGGAACGCACGTGTGTGACGTTCCGTCTTTGTCTAGCGTTTGAACCCGAACGACAGGGTAATAATTTGCACGTTTGTACCCCTATGGCAGGGCAATATTTGCAATATTTTTACACCGAGTTTAAAGGAGCGGTCGGTATATTTTAAAAGCCGCTGCTGCCTACAATGTGATCTGCAGATTCGTTGAACAATGAATACCTCACCTTTGGTAAAACAACATTTGGTCCATGCGTGGCATTTTAGACTGGGGGCAGGGCTGATTTCAGGGCCGGAAAATGTAAACAGAAACCTGACATCTATAAACTGGCTAAATTCTTTACATACCAACATTGTGAATCATAGTTCTTTCAAACCGTGTCGTTATTAAGAGACAGGAAATACTTTTTAAAAAATACAAACGAAATCATCTAAGTAACAATTTATCATCAAGACTGTGTATTCTGTGTTCAACTTAAAGGTGGGATTTAGCGCAATGCTAAATGCTAACACTTTGCCCAGGGCTGTGTGCCTGGAGCAGCTGTGGTTCACCTCCCCCTCACCTGCATGAGCACAGCCGGCCAAACCGAACCCTATTAGAGAGAGGGGCAAGTGGCAAATTAACCACTGGAGCTTCCAGACAATAGACACAGAGGACCAGGGAGAGATATGAAGACTCCCCCACCCCAAAAAATTAGGTATGGCTGCAGATGAAGGCTGATGTTCTTTGAAACTCTACTTAGGAATAATGTGAATTTGGTGGAGGTTCAAATTGTTATAGATGAAGATTTAAAAAATAATAATAATTAAAAAAAAAAAAACAGGACCAGCTTTCCAGCAGAATTCTCTGTGCCAAAAATTGCTAGTGGAGCAAAACCGTCCTATTTACAAATGAAATCTGAAACGACACACCACATTCCCCGGCTTTAGTTTTTGGCAAGCATCTTGTTTGGTTTAAGAGCCAGAACTTTGGATTTAATTGACTTTGTGGTTCCAAACTGGAAATCAGAGACATTTCTTTACTTTAAAAAAAAAAAAGGAGAGAAACTGGAATCTGCTCTTTTTTTTAAAGTATCATGTCTTTCTGAAGTCTTTCTTTCTTCTTCACCATTTCTCTTGCTGTCTTACCTAAACACACACACCCACACACACACACACACACCACCCTTCAAATAGTTATCTGCAGCTTTTTATTTGGCAAGATGGCTGGTGGTTTGAGTGTTTCATTCTTCCCTGTGTATAGGTCTGGGCAGATGTCCAGGAAGGCCTCAGCACAAAGAAAAAGACGAGAGAGAGAGAGAGAGAGAGAGAACGAGAGGGAGAGATAGAAATTGTGAGAAAAAAAAGAGAGGGAAAGGAGGAAGGGAGGGCGGGAGAGAAAGAAGCTTCTCAAAACTCCCCACTTTTCTTTCATAAGCGTTCCCTCCAAAACCCAAAGTGATTGATATGATCCGCACACAGCTCCCTTGGCTTTGAGACAACATTCACCCTTACCCCCCCCCCCCCCCCCCCTTTTTCTGCCCCAGCAAGTCCTGGGCCTGCCCTTGTGGCCCTGCCACCTCAAGCCTTGGCCTCTTTTCTTTCCCCCCCCTTTCGCTTTTTTTTCGGCAGAGAACCACCCTCCCCTGTGGGAACGCTGCTCCGTGCCCCTCCCCCCTCAAAAACCCTTAGCTTCCATTGAGCAACGAGCTCCCCCTCTCTGATCAGGCCCAGCTTTGTGTGACCGGCTGACAGGTCCAGAGCAAACAAACAAAATGAATACTAACACAGCTTTGTGTGTGCTTCCCGACGAGCAGGCACTTAAGGGGGGAGGTGGTGTGTGTCACTGTGTGTGTGCGCGCCACAGTACGGGCAGGGGTGGGGTGCAGGGTGGGACTCAGAAGGGTGGGTTGGAACTCTAGTTTTGATTCCTGAGCCACTTGCTCCTTTCCCCCATTCCCAAATCCTCCCTGTGAGTCTCCCCTCCCATAAGCTCCAGAGAGTATAAAGAGGCCCATTGAGTAGACCAGCAAGCGGCAGCCTCTTAAGGTGTTCCTGGCCTGATGTGTGTCTGGGTGATGGCGCTGGGCCTGTAGTGGGCCTCTCAGAGCGCGAGTGTGTTCAACAGACCACACCTCTGCAGTCCCACAGGCCTCCATTCAACTCTGCTCCAGACCCACACTCCCATTCAACAGCTGCCTGCAGGAGGGAGATGGTACGTGGCTCAGGGGCTCGTGGCCTCTTGACAAGTTTATTTTTCTGGAACCTTCAGACACTCCATGACCACTGCCTGAATCAGATGCACATTTGGAGCACATATCAAGAGGGTTGCTTCGTTGACGTGAGCTGAAAAATGATGCAAGCTCCATGAAGAACATGGCTGTGAATAACTATAATTACTTTTCAGTGGCAGCCCTCCAAATGGCAATTTACACCAAATGAGCGCAAATAGCCTCTATTCAAAACCACCCACAGGATTGATAAATGCAGCACATACAATGAAAGTCTACATTTCTTTTGTATGTGTAATTACCTCCTTTTTTGGTTAATAACACATTGGTGTTGGTGATTCCGTGATTTCACCTTGGTCATTAATAACCCTGCGAGTAATTGACCGAGGCAGATGTTAGAAGCGGAATCAAAGTGTTTTCACCAACAATGACACAAAATTACAGTTATGTTTCTGAAGAAAACTACTTTGAAGAATTTGAATAATATGCACTACACACTTGCGTGCGTACAACCAAGCACACTGGCTGGACTTTGAACGGTTAACATTTCCCCCCGCAAGCCACAATGTCCTCAGGGCCAAAATGTGAAAAGGCCAAGTAGCCATTTTAGAAAAAGAAGTGATTCAAGGTCTGTAAGATCCTGGGTCACCACAGTTTGTGGAAACACTTCAAGCAGTGAAATGTCAAGATAATAAAAAAGCACAACAAAGTATTAGTGGAATGCATGCATCACCACAAGCCAAACACCCCGTGTAATTAAAGCACCGTGATTACAGAAGTACTGCAGGAAGCAATTTACTGTCAGGGCTCTTTTCTCTCTCCTTCCCTCTTTAATTCATTTGAGGCCATTCTAATTTCAGCTGAAGAACTCCGAGAAGCCGGAGTTTTGGAGGAAATAACCTCCTTCGCAGAAAGAGCAATCTATTTTGGTCATCCTGAAAGATGATCTTGTGAATCGGCATGATAACCTCTCCCTGAGGTTTCAGCTTTTATTAACTCTCAGTGAACGCCAGCTATACAGATCTACTGTACCACTGACTGAGCATTTAATACCCAAAGTGATTCTTTTTACAGCAAATGTGCCCTGAGAGCATGGTTTATCACACTTTATGCCTCATTAGCTAAATGAAATATTCTCCAGTGAGGATTATGTTCAGTCATGGCCCTAGATTGCTTATTGAATGACAACAACAGGTACAGTAATCCATATTCAAAGCATCAACTCAAGTTTCACAGATAGCACAAGTAGAACACAGAGCGTCTGACAGACGCGGTAATAAACGGTCACGATGGCGAAAGAGCGTCTTGCCCGTTGACTATGTTTCTCACGCGCTCTCAGATTATAACTGACATTTTATTACAGCATCTGTCGGACACTCCGTATTCACTTTAAACACTTGGTTCTAATTATTGAAGATCTCACTATTGGCAGCTAGCAAACATGAGTACAACTGTAATAGTTTAAACAGAGATCTAAGGGAGACTGCATCCTGTTTCTGGATCTCCATTCAGAGACACTTCCAATTTAGTTTCCATGACGAACCCTGAGTGACACGCTAGCTATAACAACGTCCTTAAAATTGTAGTAACAAAACACACAAATGCCACTTTTCCGGCTTCAGCTGGAAGCATGAGATGACCCAGGACACAATAGCTTAAACTATTAAAAAGGAATGCTCTGCTCTGGTCCTTGAGTAACTGAACAATGGATTCTTTGTGAAGGGCATCACTTGGCTCCCAGGCAGCTGTTTTTCCACTCGATATCGATCTAGCCTAAAAAAGAACGATGCAGGATAGAAAAAAAAAAATGTGCATTGAAATACAGAGTGATGGAGAAGCGAGGGTTGATAGAAAGAGAGAGAAAAAAAACCCCACACAGGGCGCATATTTTGCCCGCACAAAGTGATCGCCGGTGCACAAAATAAAATGGTTTCTCAAGTGTTCTGAGTGCAGGAGATATGAAAGAACCACAATCATGATTGAATCAACAACTGACTGCTCCAAAGAGAGGCTCTGAGCACTAATGCGGGGGTGGATCAATGCTCAACCTGCTTCGCCATAGCTTGAGTGCCTTCAAATGATGACTAAGAGGCCATTCTGCACGTCTCATCACACAAACATTGTTTCCACAGTCTGGATGAAGTGTCAGCTGACTCATAGAGATGACCTCACACAGTAGCTGCATTTGCACATTCTTGCAAGTCCTTTTAAATTTATCAGCTGATTAGCCAGCCTTCTGGATACACCACTTCACCATCACCAGCATCCAAAACATGCTGACGAAATATATGTTCCATAGTAGTGGAATCAGTTTCACAAGTTTCCTTGTGTGTCTATAATATTTCTTCAGCCCATCGGCCACGCCGTCCCCCCCCCCCATCATTTCAGCACTTATTTCAATGTCGCTAAGGTTACGCAGATGGACAGACGAACGTGTTACGTTCACAATTGGGATAAAGCATTGTTTTTGGTATTGTGGGATTGTTTTCTGTCCACTTTCGTAGTATTTCTTGAAAATACTGAAAAATAACGAATCTAAAAACACGGTGATTGCTTATACGCTTTATTTTAGTTTCTATTATACTGAACAATCTTTATTTGGAAAAAAATAATAATAATAATTATTTAGATTTGTTTACAGCATACTCAAATGTGCCCACGTTCTGTAGAATACGTCTGGTGTAACTTCTACTTATTAATAACCTTTTTTTTTCTTTTTTTTTTTTAAACCAACCACAGAGACCACAGTCTCACCTTCTTCTTTTCTATTGGCTTACGAGACTGAGGTTTGTGAACTGACATGTCAAAGGTTACCTAGATAGAAACCACAAACAGACACAAGCGTGCATCTTTCAAGTCACGCACCCTATCCCCTTCAGTGAATTAGCAATTCCGCCAGGTGAATTTCAGGGGTCTCACGTATCACTGTAGAAAATGGTCCAAAAACTGAAAATGCTAACGCTAATCTGAAGACGTTGGCGCATAACTCATATTTAACTCATATCTGTAACTCATTTGCAGGAAGTTACGCTTCAGTCAACTCTTTTGCATCCCTTGCCCTACCCACTTTGTGTAGCTAGTGGTTGCTTGGCCTACGTTTTGTGCTTTTTGATGTTCATGTTAGGACACATCCTGCTAATCTCCTTCATTACAAATCACTGAAGTAAACTGCTTAACTGGCAGTTTATTTTACTGCAAGATTTAGCATGACAACAAAGAGAAGGGCAATTACTAGATAATGTGAAACACAAGTGAAGCAATTACTTTACTGCTTAAACTGAATGAAACGCAACATTATAAATTCTTTTAATATTTGGTCACAGAAATAAAAAGCTAAGCGATTTTTAACTGCAATCAGATGAACACATTCAAAGACAAAACATCAGGACGAAATGTATAAATCCTTGCACTGTATGTGTGTGGGTTGATTTAAATAAGCTTCAACCGAGGAGTGTGTGTGTATGTGTGTGTGTGGGTGTGGGTGTACATCTTTGAAGATACGGTGTCGTAGCAGAGTGTCAGTTACTACTAGGAGGAAACTGGACTTTCACCTGACTACATGAGCTTTATGACCTCTCCTACCCTACAACATATACACACACTTTTGCTAATCTCATCGTACAGACACTAACACACACACACACACACACACACACACACACACACGCACTTCTTTGACCATCATCATACAGGCACACACACACTCCCTCCCCCACTCTGCTGCATTCACTGTGTGGGTGAAAGGTCACGGTAAAGTAGCATTCCACAGAGTCTGAAGCTCACAGTGCAGTGAAAAGAGGAGGGAAAAGGGCTTCGTGTCCTTAATCCAATGGATTGGAGGATTTGCAAGAAGGGCCCAAACCATACTATTAAATAAACAGATAACCTTCCTTCCATGGCCCCGGTTCTGTGTTTAGGTGCTTGTGTGTGGTCAAACTCCCTTGCGAGCCAGACGATAGTGCATTCAAAGACAAAACACACGTCTGCACATTGCATTGCATCATAACATCGAAGTGCTGCGTTATACAATATCCTTCTTTGTCAGTTTGTGAATCAAAACATGCTGTGACTTCTCTAAAATCTTTGATCTAAATTCCCAGGCACGGTAGTAGTTTCTCATGAGCAGGATACGGGCTGCCGAAGAAAGGAGCTCATTCATGGCTTTGGGCTGTTTGAGAGGGCCACTGCATTGGTTGGCGCTCACTGTCTTATCCTTACAATTGGACTGACACTGAATACTCTGGGAGGTCACTCTTGGTGTCAGTCCAACACAATGCCCAACACAAACACAATTCTCTCCATTTGTCCACCAAGCTCTTGCCTCCTCTTAGGGTTGGCGAGTAATTGATCATCTGTGGGGACAAATCCTGCATATAAAGTGGCTCAGCTCAACTGAATGTATTCACTTACTACAAATCAAGCCCATAGATATTCTTTTCCATTAGTGCTGGTGTCAAGATTTTAAGATAGTTAACATCCCATATGGGTTGAGAGGTACAAAAGGTCTTTAGCTCTTGGGACTTTTTTTTATTACCAGCACCTATATTTGCCTACTGACAAATCCAGGACTAATATGCATCAGTGATTATTTTATTATGAACTGGAAGTAAACATCGTGTACAGTGGTTATACAGAAAACATTTCAAAGTGCTAAACTCTGTATCTTTATCAGTTGGCACGTTTCCTCTTTCAAGGTACCTGCCACTACCTTGGGTGACCCACAGCTTTCATTTCGGTAACAGAACTCCCTGCATCCTGACTCTGGGAAGGCACTGTCCTTTGTGTCTGCTACAATTAATTACTCGCTGTTCAATGGCGGTTCGTTTGGGGAATGAGATTGAAACGAGCTCGGTGAAAAGGTATCTGGGTCTGCCGACATCTCGGCAGCAGCGGCAGGGAGCATCTCCAGGAGACAGCTGATGGGCCTGATCGCATTTCACTGACAAACTCAATTGTGCTTGAAGTGAGAGCTAGTGAAAGTCAATATGCCACATGGTCCCCATGCCTTCTGGGTCCATCCGCAGTGACCAGATATCTGGCCTCATTGATGCCACTCATTTATTCATTATATTTCCAATGTGTCCCAACCAGCAGGATTTGGTTGCCAAGTGAAAAGACAATTAGCTGTTGCAAAACTATTAGAACTGTTCTGGACCCTAAATACTACAAGAGGGACACTGTATAAACCATAATGTGAGTTTTACAGATAAATAAATAAAAGAGCTTCGTAAATACCCAGAGCCCATTAACGAACAGTCCTCGGCTAGACGTGAGGTTACACAGACTTTCATAAAATCCTAACTGCACCAAACTAAGTATATTAAAGGCTGTTTCAAATCAGTCCCCCCACCCGAATCTAAAAGACCTCACAGGAGAGACTGTGGTTAACAGAGACCTCTGCCACCAGGCAGCGCCGCAGGCAGGAAGCACATTTACACAACACACCAAGCTTTGTCACTTACAAAGGAAGCCAATTAACAAGCCATAGTCATGACAAAGTCCCACCTGACAAGCACTGGGAAGGAAGTTTCTTGGCATATATGCCTCCCAGTTAAACTCAATTTCAAACTTGGTTACAAGTTTTTGAGTGAGTAAAGAAAAGGAAATTACACAACCATAGATTTATCAAGATTTCATTCACTTTCATCCTGTTGAAGAAACCAAAGTCCCTAGAACTGACACACAGTTAACAAACAGCATGAGGGCTTGACAGATATGGTCACCATGGCATCAAATGGACAGCTAGCCTTCGCAACCAAATGTCATATAATCTGCAGAATAAAACAGAATATTCATATAAATCCTCGTTTACAACACATTACTATACATTTGTAATAGAAGACGCAAAATTCCCTATATTGCTAGTAACATGAATTACATCTACATTGGCCGGTCCAATAAGTAGCCTTCAAATTTACCTTTCATTCTCACTTGTATTTCACCTAGCACAGCAGTACGAATATCAAAATTGTAGGTTCCTTTCCCGAAGAAAGCTTGCTTTGAGTACACAGATCATTCTGTGCCTGTGCAAGAGCTAAAGGCATGTAGGCTATAAATGACAATGTATTATACTACTTATAGTACCATAAAGTATTGTTATTTTCATTAGTAATTGCTGTTTTCAGTCATAAATGTCTAAATGATCTAGCTGATCACACAATGATAACACAAGTTTTATTACTGACAAGTAATCAAATGGGTGTGCCAATGAAATGTATCCACCATTCCTGAACAAGGACATTCAAAAACAATTAGTTCTAAAATGCAGGAATAGAAAAATAAAGTTTTTAAAAAATGATACGATCACGTTATGATGAAGTATGATTTATACTTTTATAAACGCTTAAATCAATAGAAGTTTAGATCCGAATAACGATAAATAAATAAATAAATAAATAAATCTGAAAGAGAATCTATTTTGAGGACCAGTGTGTAAAAGGTTTCAGGGACAGCTCCTGACTCAAAGGAATCCTTACGATCTCCGAGCAGCTCGTCACGTTTCTTTACCTGGATATATGTTGGACAGTTCTCAAATCAGACAACAGTAGCCGTAAGCTGGCTTTAAGAGGACCCTTTGTTGAGCAATTCCGGAGGGCTTTTTGAGTACCGCCATTTTCCAAACGGTGACTGCTGAGTGACCCGAACACCGATCAGCCGAATGTCCCTCAGAGCAAGGTCCAATTTGGAAAGCCTGGTAAGCCGGCCGACATCGGGAGATTACGGGATTTGAGACGGGATCAAGACCAATGAGGAGAGACTTAAGCCGTCTCTGACACGAAAGTGTGGGACGAGCTTTTGAGTACGGGGGCTTTGTGGATCTGAAGTGCACTCTTACAGCCAGTTCTCTACCTTCAGTTCGAAATGGATCAGCCAAAAAGCTGTTCGCACTCAAGTTATAGCAATTTTAAGCACGAGAGTAAAAAGAAGAGTGGATGGAGGGATGTTTAAAGAATGGCAGATTACGTTTTTCATTCTAAACAAGCTACCATACTTTTAAACGGGAGTCCTGATACTGATCTGATAGAAGCGTGATGATTTACTCCCTGGATACTAATGATTTGAACATCATTTCTCATGCTGAGAAAGAAAACAAGACATGATGTGTTCTCGGTAAAAAACCACTCTAGATCCACTCCTCCTGAAAACACCAATAACATCACATTCCACAGTCCAGTGTACCTCCCACATTCCTCAGGCATCTCTCCGGTACCAGAACTGTAATTTGACATCTGTGCAGTATTAGCTGAAACTCTGGCCAAACAGGCTTTTTTGCTCCGTGGAGCACAGATAATAAACAACATAGGCCCACAGCAGACTCCTTCTGAGCTAATACTGCTTGGCGAGCACAAAAAAAAAACAGCTCAATGGAAGTCATTGTGCAGTGTACAATACAGAGAATATTGTGTGTGTCAGTCTCCTTCATAGAGACATCAGAAGATATTAAAGACTTTCTGAACAGGGCTTGAGTGGACGTAAGGTAAGCACACTAGCCAGATTTCATTGAACGGAACGTTCAGGGCTCTCCAGAATTATCAGCACCCTTTATTGAAAAAACAAAACAAAACAAGAGCGAATATGATTTTTATAAAATACACATTACACACAATGATTCAAATTTTTCCATTCACATACTCGGAGAAATTACACTATATGGCCAAATGTTTGTGGACACCTGACCATCACAACCTTATGTGGGCCTTCCCAAAAATGTTGCTACAAAGTCGGAAGCACATCATTGTATAGGATGTCGTTGTGTGCTGTAGCATTACAATTTCCCTTCACTGGAAATAAGAGGTCCTAATCTGTTCTGGCATGACATTGGACATCTTCAAAGAGCAGATGTTAGCAGACCTGCACATATAAGGTCATGTATAGTGTATAAAGAAATACAGCTTTCAACCAGATGATGGGCCAAACACATGTTCAAATCAACACAGAAATTTTTTTATTTATTTATTTATTTTTTTGCAGTGACCACATCAAGGTATCAGGACTGTAGCATGGTCACTTGATTTCCTCATGGCCCATATTAACAAACCAAGTGGTATTTAAAGAGCAACACCAACAACACACAGTCCCCACTTTGTCAGTTTGGTTTTTTTGCCTCACTAAACGCTGGACAAGGGCCAGGGTGGCTTGGTGGTTAGCACGTTTGCCTCGTACCTCTGGGGTTGGGGGGTTCGATTCCTCTTTCCGCCCCATGTGTGCAGAGTTTTCTTGTTCTGCCTGTGCTTCGGGTGTTTCCTCCGGGCACTCCGGTTTCCTCCCCAGTACAAAGACACGCCTTGTAGGCTGATTAGCATCTCTAAATTGTCCATAATGTATGAGCGTGTGTGCGATTGTGCCCTGTGATGAGTTGTCATGCCGTCCAGGGTGTCCCCCGCCTTGTACCCCGAGTCCCTAGGCTCCAGGGCTCCCCGCGACCCTGTGTAGGATAAGCGGTACAGAAAATGGATGGATGGCTGCTGGACACCGATGAAATCAAGAACAGCACAACCATAGAAAAATGCTTACCAGAAGAGTACTTGCTTGGAGGTAAACGACAACCAAATACTATAATATTCTAACTGCATTCAATTTATCAGAGACGGATAATGACCCTTGTGTTGCTAGTTGGAAAAATGTGTCAGAATAAACGCATCTCATATATGGCATGCTTTCTTTTCACATACTGGTGGCTTAGCGGTTAGCATGTTCGCCTCACAGCGCCAGGGTTGGGGGTTGTATTCCCTCCGCTGCCCTGTGTGTGCATGTTCTCCCCATGCTGTGGGGGTTTCCTCACTCAGTCCAAAGACTT
Organism: Ictalurus punctatus; assembly: GCF_001660625.3. Taxonomy (NCBI): domain Eukaryota; kingdom Metazoa; phylum Chordata; class Actinopteri; order Siluriformes; family Ictaluridae; genus Ictalurus; species Ictalurus punctatus. Next base: position 6,517,044 of record NC_030437.2, read on the forward strand.
GCATGGTAGACGTGATTGGCGTGTCCGTAGTGTATGAATGGGTGTGTGAATTGTGCACTGCGATGGATTGGCACCCTGTCCAGGGTGTCCCCGATGCTCCCTGAGATAAGCTCCAGAAAACGGATGGATGGATCTATTTAATTACAAAAATGTTATGATGGTTATAAAGGTTATAAATAATAAATAAATAAATAAATAAATAAAATACACAAACATGTAAGTAGTTCAGTTCCAACCGTCATGTTTATCAGAGGCCGAATGTCCTCTATTATGTTATACTAGATCTAGAACATCTATAGTGTATATAATATAATATAGCTATACAAAATGATTGCCAAATTACTTTTTTATTATAATGCATGAAGTACACTTGCTTAGTTGTATAGGATATTCCGTTGGCTACCTTTTATGTGTCTGTTCCTAACTTGGTTCTATCAAGCAAAGCACAACAATCTCACACATCTCATCATTCGGGCTGGGTGATATATCGATAAAAGGCCGATATCGTGATAAATGATTACACGATACACTTTTCTGAGATATCATTGGTATGGTGATGTATTTTGTAAAAGTTTTTAATCATTACAAATGAAATGGTACTGAATGGATGCGGTCGATTTGACGTAATTAAAAAAAAAAAAATCGAATCTTCTTTGTCTTTGTGGGCATTAAAGAAAAGTACCAACAAAGACAGTTTAATGTGTTTTTGTTTATTTTATTACTGTTTTGCAGACAGTTTGTTAGCTAATTATATATTGTGTGTATGCGTCATATGTCGTAGAAATATCCTCCAGTATCGTGATATGATATTTGTGTCATATCGCCCAGCCCTACACGTCATGTTCACATAAGTAGGTTTTTTTTTTATGTGTTCAAGTAACTACAGAATTGTCTAGTATGGACATAATAGCCACTGTTAGGAGTAAACAGAAACATTGCAAATGACATCCCAGGCATTTATAGGTAACCATGAACTGCACCAGTATATGGTCATTTCTTATTAGTTGTTTTTTTACATAATTAAATGAACTGACGTTCATTAATTGACTTTGTTTAGGTAAATATTGATGTATGTGCCGGTGGGGTGGGGTGTCTATATAATATATGACATTCAGTGTGTGTGTGTGCGCATGTGAGTGTGTGTGTGTGTGTGTGTGTGTGTGTCAGCCTAAGCTTTACAAGACACGGACACAATGTTAACATCAGTCCACCAACCTCAGCACCTTAGCCAATGGTAATGAAGAGGCTTGATAGATATGGCTTTATTAGAGAGCAGTGGTAGTGTCTACTGAAGTGGGAGGAGCACATGGAATGGCAGGGTGCCTGGGCAGGCCGTGTGTGTGTGTGCGTGTGTGTGTGTGTGTGTGTGTGTGCGTGCGTGTGTATGTGTGTAAGGAGGGGGTTTAGGCTGGACAGACACAGGGGGACAGCTGGTCTTTCAGCAGTAGTAAATCATACAGACGCAGCCCTCACTACACCCCCATTTCACTCAAATCCCTCTCTGTCACTCTCTCTTCCTAACCCCCATATCTCAGAGAGGAAAAGAAAAAGAGAAGGCCTCCTTCCAGCTCAGTGGCCCAAAAAATAAAGCCAGGCTCTGCTAAAACCCAGGCAGGCAGGGAGGAAAACAAACAGGCAGCTGCCTTTATCAGTGTCTGAAACATCACAAGGAAATATATCACACAAATAAACCACTAAAAATCATATCTGTAGAATAATACATTTTTTTAATACGCCAAAACATCTCTATGCCATTCCACTTTTTATAAATGTTTACAAATATACACAAATAGATAATCTGATGGCTAGCTAGTTTGAGCTGTCCTGCAATCCAAATTAGCTAGCCGTCTAGTTGACTAGCTTCTAAATGAACAAATTTGTCATCGGTAGACAAGAGTGAAATTCTCAGTCATATTCTCAGTGATTTATGTTTATTAACAATTTGCCAAACCTGCCAAATAACATAGCAATAATGCTGGTTCTAATATCCTAAGCTAGCTAGCTTAGCATGCAGATTAGTTACATGTAGCTACATTTTAGCAGTTTAGTTTGCACTGACAAATTCCAGCTTAATGGAAAATCTTAAAAACACCAATGTATATCATCGGAATCAGCCATACAAGAGTAAAGACCTGATGGAGAGAAAAAAAAACCCAATAGAAACCTTCATAAAATTTGTAATGGTTTAATAGTAATAATGGTAATTGTATTGGTTTGAATGGAAACTACAGTGGCCTCTGTGGGTCTCTACTGGTAATTTGTTGCCTTCACTGGTGGCAGGTTATGTCTAGTGGATACCTTTATACGTCCTACTCTGTAATGGAAATCATTTTGTAATGGTTTTAATGGTTAACAGTTGATGGTGTGTAATGGTAATTGTGTGGAAAGGATTAGAATATCTGTGCCGGTTGCTATTGTTCTTACCAAATTAAAAATCTCTTCAGCGGTACTTTAAATCTGTGAAGCATTCATTTAATCTGATTAAAACAGTTCTACAAGAACTTATGATCTCTAGACTGTGCTACAATAGCCAGACTGAGTCATGCTCTTCCCCTCTCTTACAGGCGATTCCAAATCTACAGACTAAAAACCGTGGGAAGTAATAAATAAGCGTGGCAAGGCCATGTTCGGATCATTCCACTGCCCTGCTCAGTAACTCTCCTCCACACAAAGGTCACTTTTTTGACCCCTCAACTGCCTACAATTTCCTCCCCAGTCACCAACACCGTTCCCTCAAAGACAAATAGCTTGTTATAAATACCACAAATCCGGGGCCTGTGGGAGTCCCATATCAACTCTGGCGAGCGTTGCTGCATTAATATTCCGTTGACTACAACAGACAAGCGCTTAATGATTACACTGCATTTATTATAGGACGCAGAGTGCCGCTTCAGGAGCAGGGGTTGTGCGACGGGGAGATAAGCACATGGCCACATGCCATCAGCGTACAAAAAAAATATATAAAAAATCGGCCAGCCTACAAGGGCAGCAGGGATAGGACTCACTTAAAAGGGGGCTTTCCTTATCGCACCTTGCACACGCTTAAATGGATTTCAAATTTGGCTCCCATTGATGGTGAGGTAGATGAACATGTAATGAGGAAATTAAAAAAAAGACAGCTCCTAAAGAAAGCAGAGAAATTGGGGAAAATAGAATACGCGTACGGGTGGGTAAGGGACTTAGGCTGTAGTTAATGGTGACACTGCATTACTGGTAGCTATGGCATGGATGAGGCCAGAAGAAATTATGTTACATATGTCAGGCAGATCAGCCAATGGCAGTAGATCACTCGTTTGAGAGCGAAAGCCAGACTTTTGGTGGGTCACTGTTTACACGCAAAGATTTTCTATCCATCCATCTTCCATACCGCTTACCCTTCAGAGACGTGGGGAACCCTGGAGCCTATCCCAGGGAGCATGGGGCACAAGCTGGCGTACACGCTGGACGGGTGCAAATCCGTCACACGGCACAATCACATACACACTCACGCACCCATTCATACACTATGAACATTTTAAACACGCCAATCAGCCTACCATGCATGTCTTTGGACTGGGGGACTAAACCGGAGTACCCGGAGGAAACCCGAATCGAACCCCACAACCCTGGCGGTGTGAGGCGAACGTGCGCCCGCGAAGATTTTCACCAATCTAAATGAATTCATTCTGATTTACAGCTTGGTACACTGTATCAATCCCAATTCAAAGTTGTGCATATGCTGGGAAGGTGATTTAGAATCGATGTTACCATAACAACTACGAGGGAGTAATTCCCGTCAGCTTTTTTAATTGCACTGCTTGTGTTTTTAACAAGCAGAAACCTCATCCAAGTGTGATTATTGAACAGATAGCAAGAGGGAGAATTTGTGACCGCAATAGTTTCTCAGCGTTTCCTATTTGCCTGGACAAGGATTTGCTCTGTTTGTTGAAAATAACACAAAATCCACATCCACATTATCCTAATGTTGCCAACATTAAAAGCCACAGTCTGGGAATAACTGCACAAGGAATGTAGGCTTTATTAAAGTTTTTTTTTTCTTCCCCATGTGTGTTCTGCATTCTTGCTCAATGTCTGACGCTGAGCCAAGTTTACTGAGATGTGTCCCACATCTGCCTCAAAATATTAGCTTGATACCCATCTCATTGCCCATCCAACCGCACAATTATTTTCAATACATCACAATGTGTAACATGAAACGTGTTTCCTTACAGGACTGGTGTATTGCTCCAAGAGTGCGTAATGCACACGCAGATTTTGATAGTGAAAGTAATCAGATATAAAGTTTCTTCTTCTTCTTCTTCTTCTTCTTCTTCAAGTGATTAAAAGAATTTATGCACATTGTTCAATTAAATAGAAATTTTATGCAGCATGTCATCAATTCTGATTGGGGAGTATACGTTAAAGCTCTTTATGCTCAGCAGAGCAATCAGTCTGATTATTAATGGATTATTAGGCTGCACGTAGACATACAGTAGCTACTGAGAAACAGCTTGTGCACATAAGAGTGTCGGTGCAACATAATGCACTATGTTGTATGTATTATGTAGTATGATTAATACGAAGTGCAGCAAAGAAGTAGTGGAAACAGGAAACAGTGGACTCAGACGTCCAGAACGCAACGCAGCTATACGTTACAGTTGTGTCGAGATAAGACAGGTGTGAGCATTAAAATGAAAGCTTTCCAACCTTATCTGACTGGGCAGTGTGTACACATGAGAAGGTAAGAGGGCTGGACAGACTAAAGGACTAAAGCGCTGCTGCATCACTCTCTTTAAACAGAGATGAACCCTGGGTTATAATTGGCATACTATCCATACTAAACAGTATCCGAGATGAGAATTAGTGTGTTAGTAGTTTTGTGACGCATTTCAAGGACGCATTTTAGAGAGGTGCAAATGAAATGCGGACGAATAAATCAAGGGGACGATAAATGAAATGACATAGTATCAATTATATAAGGAATAATGAATGAAGAAAAGCTGAACTGCATGGAGGGGTTTGTTTATGGTGACGGTGCTCTCTTCCGGGCAACAGCGTTCTCTTGCGTTACACGACGTTTTAGTATGTTTTAGTACTTTCATACTCTTTTAATGCACACTCAAACGTATGTACTTTTTCTTCACAACAAGAGTACATACTTTTAATAGTATAAGTATACCAATTGGGACGCAGGGAACGTGAGGGCTAAATCCCACTGGTGCCACTATCAGCAGGTAGTTGAATGGCATTGTGGGAAATGTAGGAAACCATTAATCAAATTTGAAATGAACAAAAAAACATAGAATTCTGACCTCTACCCCTACCTCTACACACAAATTCTATCCCCTTTATCTTCACTGTAATGTCAGTCATTTTCTATATAGTCACTTTTATATCGTCTACTACATGCCTGGTTTTCTATGTGTGTAGATATTAAGGTGCTGAAGAGATACATATTTAACTATTTACATTTTTTGATAGAAGACATATATCACAGTATTTAGATTTGTATCCAATATGTATCCTATAAGTACTTGCCAGATCAGCTACTTGCTACTATAAATCGCTACTATAAATAAGTCGCTACTACCACAACTGTGGTTTCAGTAAGTGTTATAAAAGTAATAACAATACTCCCAGTCAGAAAACTGGATGTTAATGCGGTTTAGAATAATATTAATGTTATATTGTCATCTCCCAACTCATAGGGTTTTCATATCTGTGCACACAATCTCAATCTCTCACACACAAAATCCATCCCTCTTACTCTCTTTCTAGTGAAGCGCTCACACCCAGCCAGTGTATAGTAAACATATGGCTACCTATCACAGTAAATCAAATATATCTGATATACCACTGAACTGCTGCACAACAGAAGGATGCCATATGTATCATGTTACAAATTGGAGTAACAAATAAACGAGACAGTTCAAATTGACCAGTGCACATGATACTGTCAAGCGTTTCACTTCTTTTCCGTTCAAAAGGGTATCTTTCTAATGAGGAGACAAACACAGATGTGAGTGTTGAGAAAGTAATCACGCTTGACTGGGCAAAATCAGTGAAATCGTTTACCGTACAGCAGTGTTGTCTGATACAGACGGCAGGTTCTCTGAAAAATATTTTCCACGCACAAAGGCTCGGCTGTGAAGTCAAGTCCCTCCCTTAATTACCTGCTATTGTATCACACGTCTCCTGCCCATCCCCCGCCACAGTGGGGTCCCATTTTAACCAGGCTCCCCATATGCCCAGGCTCACTTGTTGGCCTTTCCTCTTTGCCACCATCTGGCATATTAGTTCAGCCAAAACGGGGAAAAAAAGAGAAAGGGAGAGAGAGAGAAAGTGAGAGAGAGAGAGAGAGAGAGAGAGAGAGAGAGGACAGAGAGAGCCAGACACAATGAGAGAGAGCTAGCCCATCTGCTCCCCGCCAGACTCCCCAATCATTATTACACAAAAGCAACATTTAACCCAGTAGAGAAAAAAAAAATCATTTCTTTAACTTGTCCACAACCTTCTCCTGGGTCTAAGCTGCTGTTTGTCCTTATATAGGCCTAACCATATCCTATCCTAATCTTACAGGAATGTTTCACTTGAAAATGCTGACCTGAAAATGCTAAACTGGGTAACAACATACTGAAGTCAGCAGAGACTTCATATTAGTCTCGCACGTCAGACTTCTGTGTGGCACTAAAAAGTCTGGATATTTGTTTTCCTCACTCTATGTTCACACTCGTAAGCTCTTGTGTCCAGCATTTTATTTCCAACGAGTAACAGTATTAGCTAGATATAGCTTTTAAAGTAGGGCTGGGCGATATGACGGAAAAGTCATATCACGGTAATCGAGGACATTTCTACAACACATGACGCGCATCGCGATGTATCATTTAGCTAAGAAACTGTCCGCAAAGCAGTAGTAATATAAACAAAACTGTTAAACTAACTTTAATGCCTGCAAAGACAAAGAATATTACGGTTGTTGTTGTTTTTTTTTTTAAAAGTACGTCAAATCAACGACATCCATTCCGTACCATTTAAGTTGTACATATTAAAAACAGAAAAAAATACATCACAGCGATATCTCAGAAAAGTGTATCACGTAATCACTGATCACAATATTGATATTAGATCGATATATCGCCCAGCCCTATTCTAAAACCAACTAGTTAAACACAAATGAAATAATGCACTAGTGTAAAAATTGGGTCGTCGGATTGCATATTACATGCTAGGTTCATTGGCAGATTAGCAAAGCAAGCCATATGTACACTAATCAACAATACCTGAGACTTATTTCCAAGTTACAGGCTAAGATGAAACCATACTTCTAGGTTTTTCTTCCATTTTTTGCAGGTCAAACCGCATTCAGGAACTATTGCGTACATTGCCTATGACTTAAGGTTGTGGGTAGGGGACTGGAGAAATGTTGGACCGCACATACCATAGGAATCACTCGAGACAGTAGTTTGGATTCATTGCAATACGGTGGCGTACTTGCTTTGTATGGAATTGAGAAAATCTCAAATGTTGCTTGCCATACTGTTTGCCATTTGCTGAAACCGCAACGCCACGCCGTACATGTACATAGAAAAAGAATGGTCTCCTTCTGCTTTGTAACTTGCTAGTGGGAACATAGGGTCAGTGTGGCTTAGAACCACCTTCTTTCACTGGAATACGCCATTTGACTGACACTGCGACGGATCAACCACAGACAGTAGATTTTCGTGCAACGAACATCCAACGAGATCAGGATTGCAGGCAGAGCATCTTAGACTGATCTCAATTCCATCAACATTTCTTGGTCATGTATGTCTTTAACCTTAACCTCAAGAGGAAGCACTGTAACTGACTGGTGAAATTGTTACACTTGGCTCAGACGCACGATATAGCCCTAACTTTCCCGTAAATGACCGGTAGGAAAGAGGAAATGACCCACACCGCTTCTTATCAAAATGCCCTGGGAGTGTTAGGTCAGTCGGCCTCGATCTCACCCTCCCCTTGACAAACGCGCACGACTGAGCAGGGGCAGTGCGGCAGAAAAGGCTGACAATCAAAGCGTTGTCGTCAAACACGGAGCAGCACTGGGGCTAACCTCCCCCTATATACTGAGCACACACACACATCGATCTGGTTTCTATCCGGCTTGTCATCGCAATGAACCCTCTACAGTGTTAAACCACAGGGGTGATACTGGAGACAAATACAAGATACACTTCAACACAAGTGGGTCTCGCTGGACATCCACATCCATTTTTTATTAACCTGATCTGTGATTCAGATTCTGTATGCTATATATATATATTTTTTTTTAACACTTGTCAATGTTGTTATTTCAGCATAATTTAAAGCCAAAAATGTCTCTCTAAAACAAACAGGAACGGTTAGTGCCCTCTGAACATATCTCCTCAGCTTTAAAAACACAGGCCATTTGTAACACCCTGTGGACACGTAATGAAAATGACAAACAGAGAACACCACGACCTTTGCATATTCTAAATGCCTAATTGCACATCCAGACGCAGGGGCTTTTCACAAAGCCAGCAACAAGAGCAGAGCTCTATTCCTGGCCTTGCAGTCACAGGGCACCTTTGTGTGGGCAAAGAACATTTCTGTCATATTATGCTCATTTTCCAGGCCACCCCAATGCACAACAACTCTCTAAACCATACAGAGGAGTGGCGCATTGACACTGGTAATCCCTGTAAAAATGAATCGGTCTAATTCATCAAACGGGCCAGTTTTGTCGTAACGGTCGCGGGCCTCAGCAACATGATTTCATTAGCAAGGGGAGGGAAAGGAGGCTGTTCCAGGGAGCAGCTGTCACGCGCCAAGCGAGCTGAGGTAAAGCCCTATTCTCAGCAAGCCTTTGCCGGTTTCAATTACGCACTAACCCCTGACCCCACGCAGCTTGGTACTGTGAGATGTGAGGAGGTGGTGGCCTCTACGTCTTAAAACCACGAAACAGAAAAGACCAGGATGGGATTCAAGGCGCTTCCAAATGAGGAATTTATTTCACTGTCTGTCAGTGTAGTAAACGGGGTTTCATCTCTGCTATGGGAGTGGGGGTTTGCATGTGTGTGTGTGTGTGTGTGTGTGTGTGTGTGTGTTTGTAAAAGGGGGCTGGGGCTTGGCGTTTTCACATCTCCTTGGAACGCTTTTCTATAGACATGGCCATCCTTTAGAGGGAACACCTCCTCTGTTCCTCCTTCTGCCCTTTTTGACCTTCTGTCTGTGGTCAATGTGGAGATTGCCAAAAAGAGACAGCTGCACTTCAGGCTTCCCGCCTCCAGCCCCTGTTGCTCCTAGAGCCTTTCTCTCTTTTTTAATGCCCCTCTCCATCTTGGTCACTCTCTTTCCCTCCCCCTCTGAGCGCATCAAATGCTTTCAAGGCAAAACTGACCACCAAGGCTTTGTTAGCGGCTAGATTTCTACGCTAAACCTTCATACGCCTCCATGTATATGCTTTTAGTGCTATACTATGACACCACTCATCCACTTTCAACCAATATACTGAAAAGATCCTTTTACAGAAAACCAATTATCAATTATGAAAACAAACTGTGCAAGAAACCTCAAATCCTAGCATAAATTTGCACCAGCCGAGCGGACATATATTAGTGAACAGGAAGACTATTTGTAGAAACAATACACCATCGGAGGGCATTCCTACGCCAGCAGTTCCTCAGTGCTATCGAATAAAAAGAAGGCAATCAATTTCAGCTTGTGGTATGCTTACTGAAAGATGCTGATGCCTGCACTTTGACTTTCATTCAGTAAGCATGCAATTTCTCCCTAATTATGGTCAAATTACAGGCTCCAACTGTGGGAGCACCAGCTACTCCTCCCCTTCTGTCCCAGAATTCTTCACTCTTGCCATTTTACTGGCATGAATTTGGCAAGGAGGAACAACAAGCGGCAACAAGATGTATGTTTTGGAAAACTGTACATGCACACTGTGGTGCACTAAACTGGGCTTTTGGTTCCAAACAAAACTGAGACCTGAGATAATCATGTGCCATATGAAATAATGTCTTAAAAATATCGCAATTTTTATCATCGCACCGAGATTTATTTAAGACTCGACACAAGCGTAGTCAGTGATTACGTAATGAACTTTCCTTTTACTTTCACACTATGCGTTGTTACCCAGATGAGGACGGGTTCCCTTCTGCCTCTCAAGGTTTCTTCCTCATATCATCTTAGGGCGTTTTTCCTCACCATCGTCGCCACCGGCTCGCTCATTAGCGATAAATTCACACACTTAAAATCTCTATCCCGCGTTTATACGTTTCCGTAAAGCCGCTTTGAGACGACGTCCGTTGTTAAAAGCACTCCACAGATAAAACTGAATTGAACTCAAACTTAAATTACACTCAAATGTTTCCGTTAAACTATAGCTAGTTTTACGTGTAAACAGTCGAGGAGCTATTACTATGCAGACACAGTGAAACACACTCGACTTCGCATATTTTAAACCATAGCTCAGAACATCATAAATATTTCAAAAAGGCTCAAATCCACCCCAAAAAAGATCCTGCTCGCAGTTACTTAATCCACATGTAAGTCAATGAACTCATTGAGTCTAAATGCCACGAAAGGTTAACGGCAGAGTTGCATTGCACCACAGCAGAGCCGGACACCCTTCATTTGACACGCAGCCAGCTGAACAGTTACAGACAGTATGACAGCATGCAGAAAACAGTAGTTTGTGCCTTGGCAACACGCCAAATGTTCTACTGTTCTATAATGAGTTCTGCCACAGCAGAGGGTCAGAGAGATGTGGAGGGATAAAAGCACACAAAACACGAACAGCTTGTAATGTTCTCTCTGAAGCCACTTGCTCAACTATGGAAAAATAAGGTTTTCTACTCAAGCACTAAATTTAACCTCTTATCACAATGTTTACAGAGGTGGTCATCTGGGATGCACTGATACCGATACTGGTATCAGGTATCAATCATTTACTATGCAAAGTAAGCCTAGTGTACACGGTCATGCTAATGAACAGACGAGACGAACGACAGTGATCTGGATGTATTTCACAGTAAAATTAATGATCATGTTTTCTATTAATGATACTGTTGACATGCCATAACATCTTACGATATAAAACTCCGTACGTGGTCTTTGCTAACAGAATACGGCAACAACCAGCATAGACAGAGCAAAATAAATGTTTCAAGACATCCATGATTGCTTAATACTGAGTAAGTTAGTTATTTCGGTATCGGTATCGGTATCGGTATGCGATACCAAAAAAACAGTATGACGTGTAACACAAAAACATGCACTCATACATGTATACTGGTATTTGATGCATCCATAGTAATAATATGATAGGAAACAGGCAGATCATTTCTTCTCTACTTTGCTGGACAACACTCACCCTTTTTCTGGGGGGTCCTCTGTCTTCTTCCTTTCCACCTTTAGTGGTCTTGCCATGCTTGGATGTCTTCTGCTCCCCAGGCTGCTTAATGGTGACGCGGATCTCGGGTGGACAGATGTAGTTCTCCAGGCTCTTGGGTGGCTTTTTGGCCCGCTTGGTGGTTTGGATCTTCAGTTTGAGGCTGCCTTCTGAGAAACTTGCCTCTTTGATGGAGAACTCCTGTTCCTCAAGGTTGTCTCCCTGCACCCACTTCTCGCTGTCCGCATTGGAAGTGACGTCCATGTCTTTACCCAGGCCGAGGTCTTCATCCTCCTCATGCTCCTGCTGCTCACCAGCCAGACCAAGCCCCTTTACTGGAGTGGCTAGAAGGCCCACCTCAGTAAGATCAGCCCTGTTGATGGTGGTCACAGTGGAGAAAAACTCCTCGTTCCCTTTGGGCCGCGAAGGGCGAGTTAGGTCCCTTTGCTCCATCAATGATCCTAAGACTTGGTTCAAGACGTAGGAACCAGAAGGGAGCCAAGATGACACGAAGGGGGTGCCAGGGACAGTGGATCGTGTTCAGTCAGAAAGGCGATGTGATGGATCTTGACTCTATTGCTCCTTGAATCGTACAAATCTTGCAAATGTATACATTTCCTGGCGTGAGACTGTGAAGAAACACAAAAATGAGCAGTTTAAAATGTACCTTTACATTATTTAAAAAAAATAAAAGACTAGAAAGAATCCACAGTAGTCAAAGAGACTGGACTAGATCTTCATCAATTCTGTAATGAGTGCAATTAATAACAAACCAGACTTCATTGCTGAATAGAGCTTTAGGAAGTGCAGCTGTGAAAATGCCTCACTGTAATCGTTTCCCATTAACCAAGCAACATCAGTTAGCCTAATAAGACAAATGTCCCTGTGTTAAAACAACAAATTAATCTAAATGGCGATCCAAGCATCTACCTTACACTGGAACGACTGGAACAGTGAGTACCATTCACCCTGGGCAAACTCCCAGACACCATAATTACATCACTGACCAGCTCATTTGCTTTGGTGGTCAGTTGAGTAACCCCAGTCCTGGTGTGAAAGTGAACAAATGAGGCCTCTAGCCCAGTGATAAACACCTCTCAGACATCAGACAGACCACAACCTGCACAGTCAGAGACCTGAAAAAAAACCAATTAGGCCTGAACACAACATGTCCGCTGCAGGCTGCTAAGCATCAAAAGGGAAGCATAAACGAGCTTCACTCATTTCCTTTAGGCCAATTATAATGTGAGTGATGGGAGAGATACAAACCAGGAGCTTGCTGGGCCAAAAATGGCCAGACAAGCTGAGCGAAGTGGAAGTACAGATAGATATTTCTGAAGGTGTGTTGCCGGGAGAAAACACCATGCTCCAGTAGGTTTGTTTTGCAAGGTAGAGGACTACCGTAGAAGATGCTGAAGCCTTTAGAGTATGGGAATTGTTCATTTTGTTCATAGTGATATCATGCTCGGTGATTTTTGAAGATCAATATATACAATAGGTTCTGTGTAAAAATCTAACCTGCACATTTATTATGTATCTTTCACCTGGATACATGGGTATATTATAATATGTTATATCATACTATATTACATATGTATCTTTAAAAATGATTTAAGGTGCATAAACATACCACACCAGCGACAAGGAAAGGTGCTTTTTCTGAGTGTGTGCCTCTGTGGTACCACCTACTCTGTGCTAAAATAGCATAGAACAGGTCTTCTTCCTGTAACCTATCACTCCAAATACCTTAAAACTGCAACAACAACAACAAAAAGCCAAGACCACATCTTGAAATGTTCTGAGTTAAACCAAACAACAAGCCAAAGCATGTCATGGCAGTTCACTTCAACGATGACTCGATTAGTTACAATAAACCATTGCAGGAAACAGCTCCTATGATACTTGTTTGAGAACCTAATACTCTCAAGTGATTCCCTTCGTGGCGCCCACGTTATGTGAGCATTGATGGGTATTGACCAATGACTGGGGACTTCACTCCCGTCACTGGCAGAGCTCGATCTTTCATCCTGCGTAACTGCTGCTGGCCAGGTGTCTGACAGCTCTCAGCGATATTTTCCCTTTCGGCTGCCTGACAGGTGACAGATGAGAAGCTACTAAAAACAGCAGCCATCACCCATGTGCCTGAATCCACACTAGACTAAACATCTTCGTTTATCCATCACATGGTGACAATCGTAATGGTGTAACGCTTGGTCCATTTCATGATGAGTCAAACGCAACCATTAATAAATCACTTATGCCGTGATGCATCATTAGACGCCTATTACTGTGGAGTTTCCTGTGGAGTCGTGGGTATTCTGGTAAGTTTAGATATCAAAGAACACATTTGTGTAGCATACCGCATTGTTGTTTGTGACGATAGTTTCATGTAAAGAAAATGTGTGTTTACGCATATGAAAATTCTCCCGTTTGGGGATTTTTACCTCATTTTCTCTCAATTTGATCATTTGCCAATTCCCACTCACTAGCTAGCTAGCAGGGTGAAGGCTAGTATGTGCTTCACATGAAGCTTCCCAGGTCTTTTTGAGTTTCTGCTCCTGCTACATCACGGGATAGCCGAACACAGCAGGAGGAAAATGCTATCTACCCTCTCCTGCATACATGAGCTCAGAGACATCTCTCCCACCCAGAGAGCGCAGCGAAGTTTTGCTTCATCGGAATCCCGCTACGACGGCTGTGGCATTAATGAGATTCGAATACGAATATGACACAATAAGAGGACAGCACAGCAGGCAATCAGCGAAAGTCTGTATGGAAAGAGCAGAACTCATTGTTATTGTTCATTTCCCTTTTCATCAAAATGGCAACTTCTCCACCTTAGCCTTATTCCTGGTAGTTCCACTCAGGTATGAATTAAACTAAATAGTTAGAAACGTCTCGACTATATACGCAGACAGCCATGAACTCACAAACCAAATAGCCTTGGAATCCTTCTTTTCTCTAATAACCACAATATCAATCAGATCTGAGCCCAAAGCTTATATAACAATAACCCCTATCTGGCCCTGCAGGCAAACCAACTGTGAGCTAATTGTCCAAGACTACATTCTGTTCAAAAATAGGTTTATTATTTTCACAAATATGCCAGAGGCATATGCTGGATTTTCTGCTAATTGCACGAAAGGGTTCTGTGTCAGCAATGTCGCCTCTGGCTGCTTCTAAAGGGAACACATTCAGATGTTTGTCCTTCAGGGCCTTTGTGCACTGATCTGCTCTATCCTCTTTCAGGGCACATCTCAATTAGGACGATCACAGCTTTGCGTCGCAATTATCCGAATGTACATTCACTGCACCCGACACACACACACACACACACACACACACAAAAAACAGCCTTTAATTGGCACAATCATGACGTACCGATTTTAGCTATGCAATGGATGCTATGTGAAAATCGGGCTTCGAGAAGAAGATGAAATAGCATGCTGAACCCTTGAAGCTCTGGAAAATACTTGACAGTAAATAATGGAGTAAACATGAGAATTGGGATGATTAAGTAAGCAGACTAACAGTGTTTGCTCCTCCCTGGGCCTGGCTATCACACATACTGTGAGTGTGAAAAGATTCCAACCAGTAACTCAGCCCCTTTTAAGGAGATGAACAGAGCACACTGAGACAGACTCGCAAAAAAAGCGGCCCTGCCAAAAAGTCGACATGTTCACACTTTGCTCCTGTGCAGTAATAAATACTGGGGAAACCTTCGAGGTGTAACACCGTATCCTTTGAACACAGGATGCCAAAGGAAGCGGTTTCCAAAGCCAAACACAAAATCACTATTTAAAACTATTTGTTATAGCTTAATGAAATGCTCACATTTCAACACATCGCCATGAAAACTGATGGCTATTAACAGGACAAGTAGATGATATAACACAGGAAGCTCTCTTACAACCGACAAGTCACGATTCCATTCAGAACTCGTCTCATTACCGTCTATTCAGCGTCAATGGGCCAGCGTTCGAACACTTGTCAGCTACAAGCCCAATGACATATTCATAAGCCGTTAGACGAGAACTTTCTAGAAGGAAGCTGTCTGGAGAATACACAGCTCACCACCTAGGGAGAATTGACCGTATTCCCTGTATAGACATCAGCTTCTCTGGAGTTGACAGCTCTCTCAGAGAAGCCAAACAAATGCCTGGAAGTGCTCCACTAAATACTCAATTCATCTCCCTTAGCCACAGTTGTTCAAGGCAGACCTCAATGCCCATAAATGCAATGCATTACAGATGCAGAACTACGGTTTAGACCAGTTAAATACAGTACACAATGCGTCAGAGGTTGAAAAGTAACATATAATCCGTCTCTGGTTGCATGACTGGATGACGTTGGTTGGTTAAGACATGACTACCATATACCTCTGTAGCTGTCCATGATTACATCCTCTCACTTTTGGCACTTGGTCAGACACTAGCCATGGAAATGACATACAGTCCAGTCTGGCAAATTTGTTTTATGGTGCTGGGAATGAACAGTGAGTGCTGAATATGAACAACTGGAGCACTGCTCAAGCAGGCTAACTCAGCAAAAACATCTGTACACAAATCCCAACAAAAAAAAAAAAACAGCTGGGAAATCTTCCAAAAAGAAAGCTCGTCTGGCTCCAATGGTGAAAACACCAATGGTGAGTCATTTAATCAAAGCAAATTTGGTTCACCGTCAAACCCACTTTTGTCTGGCTTCGTGGAATAAAATGATTTACAGAAACAGGGATTAAAATACAATAGCACCATTTGTTTTTCAATCAATGAGTCTGTTCAGCATAACCATCTTATTATCCTGTACCAAATCCAGTGAGGCAGAACAATCTATACGTCCTCTATACATCCAGCGACGCATGAATATCTGCACGCCATTATTTTCCTCTTTTTGGTGCTATTATCTAATAGCCAGAGTCTTGTTTTTCTTTGTAGTCTACTTTTCTTTAAGCAGAATAACTAATGCGCTATTGTTAAGCTAGATTTTTTTTTTTTTTTTTTTTCGTCTGATGAGACAGGAATTTGAACCACAGTGTGGAAAACAAAATGGCCCGGAAAAAAAAAAAAGTCCTCCTCCCCCTCCTCCTCTGCGTCTCACTGCCAAAAGGTGTTCTTGCTCTGATAGTCTATGTGGAGCGGCTGCCAAAAATGAGATTTGTCCTTGGATATCTCCCGCTCTTCCTTTGTCTCTTGTCAGGACTTGGATGTCCTCCAGCGAAACTCATCCAAGCCAGGAAAGAGGGAGATCTATCCACACACATAAACATCACTTGGATTTGTGCTTTAGTTAAACAGTGCTACATTCCTGTAGTGCAAATCAAATAAGCTATATGTGGAAGTAATGTCTTTTTAGCTGTGCATTCAGAGGGGCAGAACCGTAGGAGGAAGGGAATAACGCAGTGCCACTATCTGCACCTGTGCGCGTGGGCATGGACCAAACCGGAGAGGTTTTTTTCGTTATTGTATATTTATAATTAAATATGAATCCTACCACTATGCCCTTAGAAGACTGGGGGGGAAAGCCCAGAGGAAGAAACGCCAGCACTGTCAGCATCGTCTGTGAATTCTGGCTCTTACACTTCCTCAACCTCAGCTACATCACTCGAGTTCATAGTTGGTCACAACTAGAGATGTTTGTGACTGCTGTTTGTTTATTTGTTTTGGTTTTGTTTGTTTTTTTTTCTGGCAAGCTTTCTTTAAAAAAAAAAATGAACAGTGCGCTTCCTGTTTATATTTATGTTTGTATCTGTTTAGAACACATCGTCATTCATTCTGAACAGTATACATTCGTATTTGGCTAAATCCCTACTGGGAACGCTCTAAAATTAGGTTGAATAAATGATCTCAGTCGTTCTTTTCACACACAGCCGTGAGTAGGGGTTAACAGCCACCCCACTGCCAAATTATCACAGTGCACTCAACACACCTCTTTCTCAAACAGAACGGTTACAGAAATATGAGGGTCTCCATCACCCTCACTAATAACCCCCACATGTCCCAGGCATGGTAAAACCTCGTGTACTGCAGAAAATCAGGTTGTCATGGCAACTAAAATTATGGCAAACAATGTAAATCATTTTCATGCATGCCTCAGTCCTGCCCCAGGCTAATACATAGCATTAGTCTCCATCTCCAAGACTATGGCAACCATAGCTTATAAAACTCCAGTTACTTCAACTGGATGAATCATCTCAGCAGGACTCTCGCTGCTCTGGGGCAATCTGAGGGGCACAAACCTCCCTATCATTAACCACATGCTTAATTAACAATGTTCCCTGAACATTAGTGCAACTCACTGAGTGAGTACTGAGCCAGATGTTCATATACTGCCTCATATTTTACACAGTCTTACTACTCCAATAAGCACATTTGCTGCTTTAAAAGACAACTTTATTACTACAAGGATACATTAGTGCATGTGTAATAGCTGTATCTCTTGTATTACTCTCTTTTTAAACTAGTGCCTTCTTCTGACCCGTGTTATAAAAGTGACCACACAAAATATTATGTAAATGCTACATACCTATTCAAAGGACCGTATTTTATAGCGACAGTCGTTGATATATTATAACCAAGCTTTGTGAGTTACATTGAAACGTATTATTCGGTACTATAAAATATTGTTTTATACATAGCCATATTGATATCCTATAAAGGTCTTCCTGATTTGCATCACTAGTGATTGTCCCATGTGTAGAGTAACCTTTCCGTCAACGTGCACGTTCTTAAAAAATGGGTACCTAGGTCAGGATGCCTGCATAATATTTTATAAATCAACTGCGAAATTTGGCGGGATGCCATTATTCCACTTTTTCCATAGCTCTGGGTATATCTGATCTGATCCTGACATTCTCTTACTTGAATCGACTGACTTTAAGCTTCTGTTGCTTAGTTATGTGAAACCTCAGAGGGACGATGGTAGTGTGTGTTAAGACAAGTGGTCTGTGAGATCTGTGTCGTGTCAGTCAACATCATAGAACATTGCGGCATAAAACATATTGGTGGATCATGGGAAAAAGACACCGATCCAGCGTTTCAAGCTAGCACAGACTCGGGTACTGATACTCAGTATTAGTCTGTGCTTAATCGTTTGCGTTGTTTTATATTAAGCATGGATTACCTCATACTTCAGCCAGAATATCTGATCAGCTACTACCTGCAGTCAAAAACCACTATGAAGCAGAGCACTGCTCCCTGACTCCTCCCCTTTTTGTCGTTATAATTAAAATGCAACCAATCAAATTGCATATGTAGCGTTGCTGCCTCAGACCTCCAGGCTCGCCAGTTTGAATCCTGGCTTACTGTCCGTGTGGACTTTTTACATGTTCTCCGTGGGAATCCTCGGTTCTCCGGTTTTCTCCCATCTACCAAAAACATGCATGTGCACTCTTAAAGAATAAAGGTTCCAATTAGAACCAAAAAGGGTTTTTCAGCCTGAGGCCATAAGAGAACCCTTACAAGTTGCAGAAAGAACCTTTTACTCTCAAGTTCTTCAGAGAACCATCTATTTGCTGGTGCTTTAAAGAACCCAGAAATGGTTCTTCATAGTAGTGCCACAAGGAACCATGTTATCATAAGTTCTCTTAAAAAAAAAAACCTTAGTTGGCGCTTTAATGAACCAAAGTAAGGTTCTTAAGAGTGATGCCAGAAGAACCTTTTCCAGTCCCACAAAGAACCTTATAGAGTTCGCTTTAACCTGTTAAGGGATGAAACCTTGAAGAACCAATACACAGCTCTGAAGAACCTACAATGAAGCATAAAGAACCAAAGAACCATGGCGCTCTACTCAAGAACCCTATACAATGAAAAATGGTTCTTGACAAGAAAAAGGCTCTATGCAGAACCAACCACTTAACTAACCCCTAACTTGCCCGCCTCCCCATATAGATAAAAAACAACATTCTGCACGTACACCTCGACTCGGCGCACTTCGCTTCTCTAGAACCCAATCAAAAATCTGGTATACACGCATAGCACTACACATACTGCTCTCCGCTTGATATCTCGCTTTGCTTGTATGTCCTCAGTCGCTTTGGATAAACGCGCCTGCTGAACGAATAAACCTAAACATAAACAAAGAACTGTTAAGAGTGTAGGTGGAATAGATATGCGAACTTTCCCCTTGGTGTGAATGAGTGTGTGAACGTGTATGCATGGTGCCCTGCCACTGGCATCCCGATGTCCAGGGTGTGTTCCCTGGATCCACCATGACCTGACCTGATAAAGCGGTGACTGAAGATGATGACTCAATGAATGAAATTGCACATGTGTACAGCGTCCAATCCGGCATGTGTCTTTCAGCCCAAAGTCTCCAGATGTCAGGTTGGGTATCTTTCATATCTTTAGTAGCTAGTACACCTGGCTGTGGCTCCTCCCTCTCCTAAACCTTTAGTATTCAAAATGGGCGGGCTTTAAAGAAAACACTGACGTAGTGAAATAAAAACACACACTAAATACGGAAGGAAGCTTTTTAGACAGCATGTTATTCCTCTTCACAGTGACTGACTTCTTCCCTTAATCGTTCAGATGGCCAACAGGCTACCAAAATATCACTGGCTGAACTTCTTTTCACATCCCCGACGCAAAACGAAACATCACTACAACTAGTTGAGGGGGTCGATGTGGAAATCTAACCCACACTGAGGAGGCTTTCTGAGTGGAAACTACACACAGGGTCGTATCTGCGCGCCTACGCACAATGACAGTAAATTACGCAGAGATCCTGTGCAGAATATCAACACTGGATCCCTGTGCACACCATCCTGCAAACCCTGTGCTCGGATCTGGGTTCTGCTCCAAAGTGGTACAATGTTTCCTCATCCCCTGTTACATATTAAACACGCTGTCCGAGTCAACGCTCGTGCACAAGCCCAGATAACACTCCACGAGACTGGAGTCAAATACTACTATGATTTTATTATTGTTTTTGTTTTTTTTGGTTTTTTTAAATAAACAAAGTTCTGTGCCAAATTGATCTGCACTGACTCTGTGGATTCTTGCACGTCAATAAGATATTAATCACCGGCACAGATTTTTGCAGATGTAATTTATAGAACTTACCCATTTCCGACACGCTCGGTCACGTCCTTAAAGGCAAATCCATCCGGTGACATGAATCTGATCACCGATGACAAGTTCGCAATCGGATCCAAAAAAAAAAAACGGTGTTTATGAGGGGAAAATGGCGTCAAACGACGAGCTCAAAAAGAAAAGAAAGAAAGAGAAAAGGGGGGAAAATGAGCGATGGTCAGATCGATGGAGAGGATTGAAAGTCGAAACGCGGATGCGGGTCTGCTGCGTGAAATAACAGACTGAAGCAGAAAACTGCGCGAGCTGCGGGGGTTTTTTCTGCCCTTTTTTTTTTTTTTTTTTTTTTTTTTTTTTTTTTTTTTAACACTGAGATGGCTCGAGAGTTCAACTGCAAGAGGGGAAAACCGCCAGCGTCCTACTGCACCGCTTCTCTTCCCTCTCGAATCACACACTCGGGGGTGGACCGAGTGGATCCTTTTCCACTGCGGAGAAAAAAAAAACACGTAATATCCAAAGTCCTGCTCGGATCGGATCGCGCCAGGCCTGAGTAACAGGCGTGCAAAATAAAATAATAATTCAATTTTAAAAAATATCCAGGTTTTGGTATTTCCTCGGTTTTGATTTGAATTCGATCGGACTTAGGTACAGCGTCTAGCTCTTCTGGACTCCATCTGTGTGTGTGCGTGCGTGTGTGTGTGCGTGCGTGCGTGCGCGCGCGCGCGTGTGTGTGCTTGTCGAGTCCCGCAGAGGTTTTCTGATAATGATCTTGCAGAAACACGCGCTGGGATTCTGTTTGAAGCGCGAGTCCTCGCGCGCGCTGCTCAGTGGCGCCACTTCCTGTCCGCTCTGGAGCACGGCGTTAGCCTGATGCTAATGAAATGCTGTCAGTCATAAATAAAGCAATAATCAGCTGTTTCACAACACAAATAAAATAACATCTGGACATTTTCTTGTTGTTGTTGTTCGGCGTTGAACCCCACAGTCTGGCTGTGTATTCGTGTAATCAAATAAAGAAATAATTATTCAATAATATATATATATATATATATATATATATATATATATATATATATATATATATATATATATATATATATATAATGGTGTAGTTTGGTTAGTCTGAGATAGTAGCTAGCTAGTAGACTACATTATCAGCTACACATTTTATAGAACTATTTAAAAAAAAAAAAAAAAAAAAAACAACAACAACAACATTTAAATACATTTCCCACAGTAATATGAGTGCTGAATTAAATTACAGGATAATAACAGAGCAAATTAGTAGGCACTGTAATATTAGGCTCTTATTCAATATCTACTTGCTATTATCGTTAAACTTAAAGTGTCACCAGCACTATAAACGCTTTTATTTGATTTGTTAAGAGAGCTGTGTGGGAAGAAATAACAAGACATAAACACTGGCAAAGACCGTCTCACTGCTCACTTATTACAAGCATTTGCTTTGTCGTTGTGCCCTTTCATAAAGAGGCTATAGTGCATAACATTTTATGGCTCCTTGCCTTGTTATTTCCATCCATCCTGGGCACCAGGCTATTATTGCAGTATTGGTAGAGGTGCCAAAGATGAGCATAACAACAACAGACAGGCTGATGAATAAACAAAGGCCTTCTGAGCTGATTGAAGAACGGCGTTCCCCTTTGAATGCCACACCTTATTCGTTGCAAGTAGAAAGTTGTCCTTAGACATGCACAAAAGGGCTGTGCACACATACACTGCTGTAGGAGAAAGAGCCATAAACTAGAAAATCCAGAATGGGATCCAAACACACAAGATGATATCTGATGAAAGAACCTGACACAATAGTTTTTTGCAAAAGTACATGTACAGTCCCCTCTAAAACTATTGCAACGGCAAGTCCAATTAATTTGTTTGTGCTGTGCACCAAAGACATTTTGATTTGAGATCAAAAGATATGAGACGAGAGTTTATGATTTCAGCTTTTATTCACACCTAGATGTGTTAAACAACATAAAACATAGAACATTTTGTTTCAGACCACCTAATTTTTAGGTGAGCAAAGGTATAGGAACAGATATGTCTTGAGTTAAATTAAAGTAAATTACATTTAATATTTGGTTGCATATCCCTTGCTTGCAACATCTGCATCAAGTCTGCAACTCACTGACATCACCAGATTGTTGGTTTCATCTTCTGTGGTGCTTTTCCAGCCTTTTACTGCAGCTTCTTTCAGCTGTTGTTTATTTCAGGAGCTTTCTCCATTCAGTCTCCTCTTCAGGAGGTGAAATGCTTCTCAGTTTGGTTAAGGTAAGGTGATTGACTTGTCTAAAACCAGTCTAAAACCTTCCACCACCACCACCACCCCATAAAGTCCTTTGTTGAGTTGGCAGTGTGTTTGGGATCATTGTCTTGCTGCATGATAAAGTTCCTCCTGATTAATTTGGGTGCATTTCTCTGTAAATTGGCAGACAAAATGTTCCTGTAAACTTCTGAATTCATTCGACAGCTACCATGATGAGTTACGTCATCAATGAAGATTAGTGAGCCCGTTCCAGAAGCAGCCATGCAAGTCCAAGCTTGCACTACCTCCACCATATTTCACATAAGATAAGATAAGTTAAGATAAGATGTACTTTTATTGATCTCACGTAGGGGAAATTTCATTTGACACAGCAGCACAGGTAGGAGGAATGACATCAAAGGAGGAAAATAAAATTCCATAAATACCTATACAATAGAAATAATAGAAACAATAAAACAGTATGCATGTACATATGCTAGAATTCTATTTGTATATGTACATGTGCAATATCCTCGGTATTTATATACATGTGCAATGTCTGTGGAATTAACTGTTGAGTGTGTGTTTCTGTGAGACTCAATCAGTGGAGTAGGAGGTAGGGCGTATTGTTGCATTGTGGAGTCTGATGGCTGATAGCACGAAAGAGCCCCCCCCCCCCCCCCGCCCAGATGTTTTGAGACATGTGGCTGAATGAATCTTTGGCTGAATGTGCTCCTGAGCCTCCTCAGCTCAGCATAGAGAGGATGAGAAGGATTGCTCATGATAGCTTTCAGCTTTCCCTCTCACCCCCTTCTCAGTCACTCTTTCCACCCTATCCAATTCCATCCCTACCACAGAGCTGGCCTTCCTCACCAGTTTGCTCAGTTTGTTGGCCCCACAAATCCCAATGCCACCTTCCCAGCACACCACTCACACAGCTCCATGGTTTTCCTGATGTTGAGTTGGAGGTTGTTGTTGTCGTCACACCATCTTATAAAGCTTTTGATAAGTTCACTGCACTCCTCCTCCTTATCATCTGTGATACAGCCAACAACGGAGGAGTTATCTGAAAACTTCTGTAGGTGGCGAATTGAAGCAGAAGTCAGAGGTGTAGTGGGTGAAAAAGAATGGAGACAGTACAGTTCCCTGGGGTGCTCCTTGCAGCCTGACATACTGCGGCCTGTCAGTGAGGTAGTCTGTAATCCAGGCCACGAGGTCCTGGTCCACCTGCATCACATAGAGCTTATCAGCCATCTGGAGTGGCTGAACCGTGTTAAAAGCACTAGAGAAATCAAAGAACATGATCCTCACAGTGCTTTGTGGCCACTTTCAGATGTGTGCAGTGGATCCAGGCAGTTACGTACCATGGGCCTGAGGTGCTGCAGAACCAGCTACTCAAGGATCTTCATTACATGTGACATTAAGGTCACAGGCCTGAAGTCACTGAGAGCACTGGGACATCCTTTCTTGGGCACAACGACTATGCAGGATGTCTTCCAGATCTTAGGCACCTTCTTCTGCCTCAGGGAGAGGTCTAAAAGATGCTGAAACACTCCTCTCAGATGCTCTCCACACACTTTAAACACCCTTGGGTTGATGTTGTCAGGTCCTCTGGCCTTGTTAATCCGGGTCTTAGTGAGCTGTCGTCTCACAATCATGATTGAGATGACTGGGGTGGTTGGCGATATGATGAGGGTGGGGATATGGGGAGGGGGTAATGGTGATGGTAATGCTGTCTTCCTGGGTGTAGGATGTGTATTAATGTCATTCTCTGTCTTTGCATTGTCTGCTGGTGAGAAGAAGCGGGCTGTGGCTGTCATACCCCAATCTTGTGGTGCTGCAGGGAAGATTGTGGAGGAGGTGGCAGCAAAGGGGTGAAAGGGGAGGTGTGAATGGAGACATGAGGAGGTGGAGGGAAGTTTGGCCCGCGTTGGTGAGTCAAACCTGTTGAAAAATGTGGATTTTTTTTGTATCATGAGCAGATCCTTTCTTTCTCTACACTTTGGCCAGAACTTTTTTGGCTCAATTCTGTATTTCTTTGTGAGTTCCAACTTGACCTTATGATTCTTACTGCTGATGAGTGTTTTGTATCTTGTAGTGTGGCCTCTATATTTCTGCTCTCAAAATCTTCTTCAAACAGTGGATTGTGGTACCTGATGTCACTCACTGTTGTTTTGGGGTTTTTCTTCACAGATCTCAGAATGTTTCTGTCATCAGCTGTTGCTGTTTTCCTTGGCCGACCCACTCAGTGTCTGTTGCTTAGTACACCAGTGGTTTCTTTCTTTCATTCCAAATTGTTGTATTGGCTATGCCCAATGTTTGATTGATTTCCCTCTTTTCTCAGCTTCAAAATGGCTTGCTTTTCTCTGATCTTCATGTTGGCTTATCCTGTTTAACAACAAATTCAATCCTCACAAGTGAAACTGAACGCTAAAACCAAGTGTAGATGTTCAGAGCTATTTGTTGTTTAAGCAATCAATCTAACAGGACACACCTGGGTAACAAATAACACCTGTCAGTCACGTGTACCAATACTTTTGCTTGCCTATAAATTGGGTGGTCTGATACAATATAAGTTATGTTCTGTGTTATTTAACATATCTACATATAAACACCAGGAAATAAAAGCTGAAATTCGAAACTCTCTTTTCATATTCATATTTTGGTTTCAAACCCAAATGTCTACAACAAAAGCAATTGAATTGGCCTTGCCTTTCAAATAGTTTCGTAGGGGACTGTAGTTTCATATACTTAAAAATAGATATGGTGATATTTTCACTAGAACAATATGAGACCTAAGGGTTCCTATGATCCTAATGGTTTCCTCAGTTCTGAGCCCTAAAGGAATCTTAGGAAGCATACAAAAACTTTGTGAAAGAATTAAATGTCCTTGAAATTTTAAATCTTTTCTAAACCACAAATCAGTATTTTTGTGAACTAATATGCGTTAGTATTATTTCCAAAGCCAAAATGTCATTTTTATACAAAATGAAAAACCGGAATAAAACGCTTAGGTGCTCAAACCCCATGCTCCGTGTTTATACAGATGAAAAATTCTCTAACAAGGACAAACTGTCTATTGAACATACAGTAATTGGAGTCTACCCATGGACCATTAAAATGTGACAAAAATGTGAGTGAGAGAGAAAAGAATATATTATATGACCCATGTGTACGAAATAATATTCCAGCTTTTTTGGATCAATAGTTGGGAAGCGAAAAGAGTGTCTCCCCACCCAGACACTGTCTAGAAAGGCCACCATACAAAACTCAGTGTCCGAGCCTGGGGGAAACCACAGACATGCCAACAATCACTTTGAACGAGCTACAGTAATTTCAGTGGTTGAAAGAGGAGTAAAGGTACACCAGTCCAAAGTAAGAGATTTTCATAAAACTGGCCTGTGTGGGAGGGTGCCAGGAAGAAGCCATTACTCAAAAAGAATAATGTGAAAGTACATCTGGAGTATGTCTGAAAGTAAGTCTGAGAGTGTGACCTAGCTACAATGTGGGAAAATTCGTTGTAGTCAAATCAGACCAAGATAAAGCTTTTTGGCCAAAATTCAAGTCACTTTGTATGGTGCAATCCTATTGCCTCAAGAAACAACATTCCTAGAGTAAAGTATGGGGGTTGCATGATGTTTTTCAACCAGCAGAAAGGGCATCTTGTTGAAACTGAAAGAAGCATAGCAAGAATACAATACAAGGAAATACTGTAAGAGAACCAACTTTAGTCTGCTAAGAAACTGAGACTTGATAGAAAGTCAGTGATGCTTGAGAAATGATCCCAAGCACATGGCCAAAGCAACATTGGATTGACTCAACAGTTAAAAACAAACAAACCAACAAATAAATAAGAATCTGTAGTGGCTCCAACCAAAATTCTAAGTTCAATACTAAGGCCCTGTGACACTATGACATTATTTGAGTCCACCATGCTGTCTGAACAACCAGGTGTAAACCTGTCATTAACAAGAAGACAAAATATCACTCCTGAAACGTGTGCTTAATCACTGAAATCATTGTTCTTATTAATATGACATTGAACATTGCTGGAAAACAGTGACTAAGAAAAGAAGCACTTGTTCTTTTGAGTTAACAGCTAAATCTGTTCATCATCGCTCATGTTTCATTGTTGGATCTTTTCTCCCATTAAACAGCATTGTAACTGCACTAGCAATGTCACTTGTCAATTTTTTTTATGTCAACGTGGCCAGCCACTAGCATCTCATGGGAATAACAAAAATCCACCATCAGCCACAATTATACACAAATTATCACTAGAATGACTAGGGACATTATATTAAAATATCTCAATATAAACCTTTAATGAGTTTTCCTTTAATAACTTTAATAAGGACTTTTGCACACCACTGTTAATATAGGCTCATACAGCACATATACAGTTCCCTGTAGATTTACAATCCTTCAAATATATACATTATTCTTATGATGCTTTTCGCATAATATATTCTTTCAAAAGTTAGCCATTAATATCGGTTAACATCCATTCATGATGAAGGCCTCGCCTGCAGAACTAATGTCATGTGGATACAAATGCAATTTAAGGCACTTAACAAGAGTAATAGAGCTTCGTGAGAAAAGAATGAATGCTGACAGCGTAATTAATTTTCTTCTATCGTCTATTTTCATGCCAGCCTACACGCTTCACCTCGCTCACCCTGTAGACCTCATATGGGCTTATAGCTGAGCTGTGTATTGATTAGGAGGGTTTTGTAATGATACACTGAGACCTCTTCAATATAGAGGTCAGCCACTGTTCCCTTGACAGCCAATCAATGTGTTGACTGCATTAGTAAATAATCCTCATAGGTCAAACCCAGGAAATCACTGCGACTGGCAGCGATGCAAAGAGGTCCGCCAATTTTTCCTCGGCAAATGTTGCCATGGATACCGCATGCAAGGAGTTCAGAGGCTCCAGTGCTCTGCATAAGACTATACATTTTTAATTCACTCAACACAAAGAGACACATTGATTTCAGCAGTGTGTTTGCCTTTCCTTATTTAGACTATCCAGTGTATGATTTCTGTACTAAAAGAGACAAGCATTTGGGCACTTGGGTGACATTTCAGTGGATATTTATTTATATGAGTCAGACATTCTGGTACATTTAAGTACATTGTTAGTGGTATACACAATATTTAGTGTCTGGACACAAGAAATCCATTGAGTCTGAAGGCAGTGCAAGCATTTATATAGAGTAAGTAATTATCCAGTTTACCATTCCTTTTTGGTGTTTTAATATAAAATATAAAACATTGAATTTACTATTATTATACTTAATATGATCTATTTAAAATTCCTCAGTTAGCAAATCAGAGCTGATTAGGTGTGTTTAAACCTCCACATGAAAATGTCAGTGGTTTCTAAAAGACTCCAGGTATGAATCAATTTAGATAAAGCCAGTTTCTTAGACGTCACTGCATGATGACATGTTAATCAGTCCGGGTTAAGCAATGCAACTTTGATCGGAGAAATAATGACTGAGGTGTCTAAACAAGACAGCTGTTCGGTAGCATTTAGAAGCCATTGCTTACTCATCACTGAAATGAATGTGCAGTGCCAAGTGTCTTGATTTGGTTTCACAGAATAGCATCTACTCACTCACTAGCAGGTCTAACAGTCATGGAATGAATCATTTGAGCTCAACAGGGAGTGAAATGACTAAAAACGTACATCCATGTTGACTGATCTGTGTCATGTCATCTGTAGCAAAGCTTTGCTAATCCTCCTGCAAATCGATCTTTATGAAGTAAACACACAAAATAGATTCATTTGATGTGAAAAACACACAAACAAGCACTTGTTTTTATCATGCAAACTGTTTTACGCTCATGAACTGATATTAGATTTTTGTTATCACATGCTAACAAAAGCATGCATTATGCAAATGATGGGAACGAAAATGTGGAGGAAAGTGATGTGTATGTTTGTCTGACACCCATCTTTTGCTTGCACGCACAACAAAGTAATTGCATCATTTTGCATTTAATATTTCTATCCATGTGGTGTTGTTTCTCTTCAAAAACTGTACACACACAAAAAATGAAGCATCGCATTTTGCTTTAGTTTAACCAATCTCTTACAATTAGGTGGTTGTAAAAATGCATTTGTGTCACGAAACCACACAGAATATGATTTTGTAATTTGAGGACGTATGATCGAACAGCAGTTGGGGAAATTTATCTGATGGGGTTAGTGCACCAAACCACAAATGTGTTTATCAAAGTCAGAGGAAGTGGGCGTTCTCTAAAGAAAAGAGCCTGAGCCAACCACTTCCTGTTAAGATGGGAAACTTCTGATGGTGTTATAAAGTGTACAGTAAACAAGTCAAACAAAAAAAAAAGGTACTGAGAAGGAAGCAGGGCTTGACGACAATCCTTTAGTAATGGTTCAATGTAGATAGATTCATTTTCGTGCACACATTAAACATATCTGACGTAATGCATGAAATGAGTGGATCAGAAATGATGATTTATTTCATGTGTCGTAAGTTCATTTGATTTATTATGAAGTCCTTTCTGAGTAACACTAGCTACAAAAGCAATTTGCACTGAATTTCACGCTCACCGCATTAAAAAAGTGGTGACATAAACTGTGAACGAAAACACAGTTAATGCCTGACAGTTTGTTAATTAGCTTCATGTAACTGATCACAGACTGTAACTGTAAGCATTTTTCCATTTAGATGATAAGATTTTAACCACAACTTGTAAAATCTGGCTTTTTTGATGTCAGATATGTGCACATCACATTTAACAAGGTGTAATAACAACTAAGAAAAAGGGTACTAAATTGTATGCTGGGGCACCTTTTATTAAAGGTGAAAAAAGAAAAGATAAGATAAGGGTACCACCCCAGGAACAGTGAAAGGTACAGTTTAGTACCCTTTTTATCTGAGAATGTATAAGAAAATGTATCTATCTATCTACATATCTATCTACCTATCGTTGGACTTAATTATTTTTGTTAAATATTTTAATTTCTATAGATAATATATTTTGATTTTCAAAAGGACACTAGCGCCATCTGCAGGAATGAAGAGTTAAATATCACAACCACATAAAACTACTTTTTCTGCTTACCCAATCTAGCCTACTTTTCTTCTTCTTCTTCTTCTTCTTCTTCTTCTTCTTCTTTTTCTTCAGAATTTTTTCTAAAAGAGAAACCCTCTGTTGTTTCCTTGTTGCTGTCAAAAGTCTGAGACCACTAGTGAAAATGCTTCTGTTTGTCATTCTGGTTCAATTTAATACGTTTAAATTATCACCAACAGTTTGGGTGACAAGTAGAATCTTTGAAATATTTACAGGAATTTCAGAGTTTCTTAGTATGAGGTGTGTACCCTTTTTGCTTTAATGACAGTGTGCACTCGAGCTGGTATGGACTCTACAAGTTTGCGTAAAACCTGATGATCCATTTCAGATCAAATCCATCAGAGTGTCATCTCAACACATGCTTCAATAGAATAGATTAGGCATGAGTAAAATCTGACTGTATCTTTTACCTAGGAAGGTGCGCGTGGTGTACCTTAAATTAGCTTTTAGATTAAAGCGTGAAATGTACATCAAGTGGCATTTGGTACCTTCAGTTATTTTATTTTTAAAAGGTACACCATATTCACATTTTCAAGTAAAAGATACATACCAAAGTTACAAAAGATGTACCCTTGTTGGTGCCTAGACATTGACATGGAAGTGTAGTATTGTACAAACCAATGAGTCTTGGACAAAGCAAAGAACATAAATGTAAATGTATTGTATTATACCTCTAATTCTACAACCAATAAAACATGAGATGTGAGAAACAATAATCACTCATTATCCCATGAAAGAAATCCTTGATTTCCCATTAAAGAAAAGTACAATGTGATCAAAACCTTTACTACAAACAAGCCAAAGAAAAAGCTACAGCCAAATCTTTTAAAAGATTGATCAAATTTCACAGAGGATGGATCAGAAACACAGATCATCAGTCATAAGAGACTGCTGAAACATGCACAAAGTAAATTTTTGAAAAGAATTGTTTATAATATTATATACTGGGGAAAATATGATTAAATACATTATGAAAGAATCAGGGTAAGTCAATGATTACACAATAACTACCTTTTATACTGTTCATTTGTTTGTTGGGTTTTAAAAAAGAGAGAGTTTTTATTATTAAGGACATTTTAAAAGTGCTTGATTGCCATATTAGCAATCCGTTTAATACATTTTAAAGTGAATCTAAGCTGACAGGAAATGTACTTTATTAAAGGAAACACATTGTAATTCATATTAGACATTTGTAACTCTAATTTATATCAAATAGTTATATCAAAGATTACTACTGGGACCGATAATGATCCGGTTTTCATTTATTTTTAATAATCCTACTCTAGGATGTAGCTTTAAAATCACAGAACGTGCCTTTGTTTGTGTTGCGTCTCAAATAAACCGTTCCTAAGGACTCTTGTTTCACCCGGAAGTATTTGGAGAGCTTTAACTCAGCAGCAGGTCTGTGTTCAACAAAGGACCGTTTGAAACTGAAAACATGGCTTTGGATGTCAAGTCCAGAGCTAAACGATATGAAAAGCTGGACTTTCTCGGAGAGGGTCAGGTAAATGACATCGCTAGGAGGATTATGTGCTTAATTTACTTCCCAGAGTGGCCCTCGTGCATGTGTAGGAATGAAATTCGGTAAATTAGACGTCTTTAGCTTAGCAGTGTAGCTACATAATAAACACACGCGCGGGTTTCTGATACAGTTACAGAGATCAGCTCTTTGGGGTTATCACTCATGCGTTTATCCGTTTTGCTCATTTATTTAGTCCTGCAGTTTAGCCTGAGGACATTTGTTCAAAAACAACAGCTTTCCGACTGATGGAAAAGTTAGGGGCGAACGGGTGAAGCGTCGGGAGGGAACAGGGGAAGGAACGGGTGAAGCGTCGGGAGGGAACAGGGGAAGGAACGGGTGAAGCGTCGGGAGAGAACAGGGGAGGGAACGGGTGAAGCGTCGGGAGAGAACTGGGGGAGGGAACGGGTGAAGCGTCGGGGAGGGAACGGGTGCAGCGTCGGGGGGGAGAACTGGGAGGGAACGGGTGAAGCGTCGGGGAGGGAACGGGTGCAGCGTCGGGGGGGAGAACTGGGAGGGAACGCGGAGGGAACGGGTGATGCGTCGGGGGGGAGAACTGGGAGGGAACGGGTGATGCGTCGGGGGGGGGGAACTGGGAGGGAACGGGTGAAGCGTCGGGGAGGGAACGGGTGCAGCGTCGGGGGGGGGAGAACTGGGAGGGAACGCGGAGGGAACGGGTGATGCGTCGGGGGGGAGAACTGGGAGGGAACGGGTGATGCGTCGGGGGGGAGAACTGGGAGGGAACGGGTGATGCGTCGGGGGGGGAACGGGGAGGGAACGGGTGAAGCGTCGGGGAGGGAACGGGGAGGGAACGGGTGAAGCGTCGGGGAGGGAACGGGAGGAGCGTCGGGGAGGGAACGGGAGGGAACGGGTGAAGCGTCGGGGGAGAACTGGGGGAGGGAACGGGTGAAGCGTCGGGGGAGAACTGGGGGAGGGAACGGGTGAAGCGTCGGGGGAGAACTGGGGGAGGGAACGGGTGAAGCGTCGGGAGGGAACAGGGGAGGGAACAGGGGAGGGAACAGGGGAGGGAACGGGTGAAGCGTCGGGGAGGGAACAGGTGAGGGAACGGGTGAAGCGTCGCGGGAGGGAACAGGTGAGGGAACGGGTGAAGCGTCGCGGGAGGGAACGGGTGAAGCGTCGCGGGAGGGAACGGGTGAAGCGTCGGGGAGGGAACGGGTGAAGCGTCGGGGAGGGAACGGGTGAGGGAACGGGTGAAGCGTCGGGGAGGGAACTGGTGAGGGAACGGGTGAAGCGTCGGGGAGGGAACAGGTGAGGGAACGGGTGAAGCGTCGCGGGAGGGAACGGGTGAAGCGTCGGGGAGGGAACTGGTGAGGGAACGGGTGAAGCGTCGGGGAGGGAACGGGTGAAGCGTTGAGAGGTGTAACACACACTTAGCCGTGGATTATCCCGCTTATACCACAGTCACTTTCCAGCATTGATGAGTTAAAGCTGGCATTCATCTTTGCAGCACAGAAGTTGACAAAATATAACTGTTAATTTTCATTAGTTATTTTATATACAGGTCGTTGGATCCAGAATTCTGCTTTAAATCATACACGGAGATAAAGTAGTGCAAATAAGATTATTTATTCTAATTAATTACAGTAAATAGTTATATGAGAGAGAGAGAGAGATTGTGCGTGTGTGAATTACCTGCATCCATATTAATAATGAAGCCGTGAGTTTAGCTGTATGTTACTATGGTTACAGTTGTTTATAGACAGCGCATTCATTTAGAGCATTAATAAAACTGATTGAACCTACCCCCGGTACACACACGTATTTTAACACACACCTTCCAGAGTACTCGGACAGACCGTGGTATAAAAGCAAATAATCGTTCGAGTTTGATCAAAGAAATGTGTGTGTCAGTATTGTTGTTAGAAGCTGAGTGAGAGATTATCTGTAAAGATCATCAATTTAGAATAAAATAAATATCACCTTCAAAAATTCTGAGGTTTCTCTAATGAATATGTTTTGGGGGTTGTTGGTTTTTTTGTTTGTTTGTTTGTTTTTGTCACTATTTCACTGGTTAGATTAAATCCATTTGTATAGTAATAAATAATCAATTGATCAAAACTAGCTTGTTTCCTGTCAGTGTGTTTTGCGTTACAGCTGCTGGTGTTCTGTGTCTTTTGCAGTTTGCCACGGTTTACAAGGCGAGAGACAAAACAAAAAATACCATTGTTGCGATTAAAAAGGTAAGAAGATTAACTACGGCGTAACGGATGTCTACTTGTAGTCTCGTTGTAGTCATGAACAGCTCAATCAGGCATAAACTCTCAGGCAGTTTGCTGTGAGCAGTCTGGGTAAGACCCAATGCAAAACAGTTTTCATGCAAGACTAATGGCAAAGTCATCACCTTGTGACTGTGACCCCAAGGTCGCTTGTCTATCATCCGCTCACTTGTAGAACCACGGTTACATACGCAGTCTTTTTGTTCTTTTTGTGTTGTTCCTGAACAGCCGGGTGGTTTTCGTCCTGAAGACTGTATATCAGTCAGTGCGTTTACACGGACAACAATAATCCACTATTAACCCGATTAAGATGACACTCTTATTAAGAAACTAGCATGTAAACAGCAATTTTTAATGACCTTAATCTGATTAAAGTCACACTCGAAGTAAACACAAATCGAATTAAGACGTGTGGAGTACTCCTGTTTAGTCGCATTATGGACGTGTATTACAGACATGTACACACCTTAATCACATTATGAACGTCGTGTGAGAGTTTTCACCGCTTTTTGCGACAGGACACGATCACACACGGCAGCGCTCAACCGTTTTACAGTGAACAAGAGAGTTCGGCTGCGTCCCAAACCGCATACTTGCCGACTACATGCCTGTAGTGGGGAAAAATACATGCATCTCGGCTACTATATTGACAGTAAGTACGCGATTTGGGACGCAGCCCACGGCTTCAAGCATTCATCTATTTGCACGTACAGCATGACAAATAATTAACTGCACTTAAAGCGTTCGTAAAAAATTTAATAAAAACACCCAAAACTGTACACGGTCCCATAACGAAGACGAACTGTATGTTGATACGTGAAATTCTGGAGGGACGTCGGAAGGCGTGGCGCGGTGACGTAATGACGTGAGCTGTTAATCTAATTAAGTTCTATAACATGTAAAACAGGAAGATGAAAGCAGTATTCTAAAAGTGACTCATGTAAACACCTTAATCACAATATTGTCTTACTCAGAGTAAGGTCAATAATTAGATTACTGCTGTCCATGTAAACGTAGTCAATGATCTCATCAGCGCTCAGAGCGTATCCTCAATAATGTCCAGCACGCAAATATATTGCTGATGCAGTACTTGAGGATTAAGTGTAAGAAGCACTCGAGTGCTGATCCTGTTCTCTATTGAAGATGAGAATCTCTCAAACTCGCCACATGGGGTGCAACATTTAATCTGTAAAACCTGGAGGTAAACACCGAGCTCTGCGTCGCTTCACAAATGTTTCAAAGCGCTGCACGGCTTCACGCGGCCAAGTTAAGCAGAAGTCGCGGACTCTCAAGTGATGCACTTTTAGTCCTCGATAGACTTGTGCGATATAAATATCATCACCTCTACATGATCTTGCATTGCGGCGATACCCAGCGACGTTCATTCCAACTATTTTGCTCTGCAAAAACGTTAAAGTACGCTCGTGTAAGAGAGTAAGGGGTTAATGTTAGGTGCACTGGTGCGTTATGGGAACTGCAGTTTGGGGTAGGGTGTTTGTGAGCCACAGAGATAGGATATCCTTATTTTTATTCCACTAGTGTAAGTAAAACTGACTCTCTTCTGACTCATCATCGTGAAGGGAAATGACCGGGGGAAAAAATACGTACCCCAGAGTGACGGAAAGTTTAGCCCCGCTCTGGCCCCAGAGCTCTCGGATCAACAGAAGCTCCCCTGAGCAGGAAATGTAGCTCTAGTAGGAGTTATCACTTAAATATAGGCCAAAAAAAGCAATGATTCGCAGACACTTCCTGGGAGCCCTTCCCACTTCCCCCAGTGCTCGCAACTTGTATGGGCTCCCTTGCTTTCTGTCGTGATAACAGGAGAATGTTTTGAATTCATTCACGTGAACGTGTACATTAAACAAGGATATATTTAGCATCGTTTGACTAGATCTCTTAGGGATGTCCCCGAAATATTTTGGCAGAAAATAGTCTTGACCCAGAAAGATGAAATCGGCCTATAACGAAGTGTAAAATCTAACACTTATGCATAAATATGTTAATGGTGATGATAATTAAAAGCTGATTCAATATGCTCGCTCTTCCCTTTTTCACTGGTGCGCTCCTCCTCTCCTGTGAACAGCATCGACAGAGAAAAACGTCAGCCATGTGGACGTTAGACAAGCGATTTCTCGAAAGATTACATCGAGATGTGGCGTTACATTAAAAAAAAAAAAAAAAAACAACTGTTTACTGCATCTCTGCAGAATCACTTAAAATCCACCATCCAACTGAGATTTTGTGATTTTCATGCCTGAGTTCCTGAGTGCACAGCTGGTAAGATTATTACGCCTCCTTTATTCGCCTTAAATCAAAAATGTTGGAAACGGTGTCTCGCACAAGCCTAGTCCCAGAGATCAGTGCTCTCACGTTCACCTCCCTTCTTTATCTGGAAATAACGCAGCCTGTGTGCTTATCTCGATTGCCTGTTTCTGTAATAGTGACTGCATTTCTGCAGTTAGATGGTGAATCTGCGAACTGTACCCCGTGTACAGCCTTGACACTGGCCTGTAGCGCATTCACTGTTACTGCAGAGCTACGATCCTGGATTAAACCCCGTCTGCATTTTCCACCCAGGTGAGGCTCACGTTAGCGGCCGCTGAAAGCTCATCAAGCTGGGTCTCTGTATGCGAGACCGTTTTACTAAGCTCCTCTGAGGTTCTTTGCGCTGTTACATTATTTGGCTCCGGCCTGCTGCCTACGTTCCAGTGCAGTAACGGCGCTCAGTCTTCCCCTTCCAGCATACCGAGGCTTCTGCCTGTTTCTGTTCCTCCTGCAACAACCCAGCAAAGGAGTATGCCTTTTCTTTTTATAGTCTCAGCAGTTGTTAGGGCTGGGTAAAAAAAAAAAAAAAAAAGAATATCCATTCTCCGATGTGAATCGATCCTCATCTTAAAGAAACGATATCGAGTCGGGAAATCGATTCTTAATGCGCGTGCTTTAATTCTCGTGCTGAAAAAGTCGCCGTCTTTCGTGTCTTTGAATTTTGAAAACGGTTTTAATTCTTAAACGGGTTGTTAGTGGATTTCACAG
Source organism: Ictalurus punctatus (assembly GCF_001660625.3). NCBI lineage: Eukaryota > Metazoa > Chordata > Actinopteri > Siluriformes > Ictaluridae > Ictalurus > Ictalurus punctatus. The sequence goes on from NC_030437.2 coordinate 6,553,615, forward strand.
TCGCACCTTTTACAGTGTTTGAATTTGTTGTAGAGTAATGTGGCGTTCGTGCTTAGCTTGTGCGCACTGTGCGCACGTATTTATGATTTCTTGTTCCAATGTTGCTCAAAGTAAAAGTAAAAAGTAATTCAACATAATTGTGTGTTAAAGTAAATGTGTATTTCAGTAATCTAGCTAAGTAGGAGTGTTTCGGTTACCAGCATTTCTATTAAAACATGGATTCCATGTCTGCAAAACTAACATTTGAAATGAAATATTGATAACTAATAGATATCGAATAGAATCCAAACCATATAAATAAGAATTGAATTGAATCGCCAGATCGGTCGCGATACGCAGTCCTGGCAGTTGTGTCTGCGGTTCACTTCAGTCCTTCTGCAGCTGCGTCAGAGGAAGGACCACGAATAGTCAGTGGTGTTCCCATAGCCTGAGCTGTGCACTTCACACCTCACTATTAGCATTATGATGCAAGTGCTTGACGAAGCTGCTCCAGGGCACTGAACATGTCCATCATCCATCTCTTTAGGTTCCTGGAATAACTAACAGCTTGCCATCTTGCCCGGAGTTTAAAAAATATAATCTGTAATTATGAAATTCTGGTTATTCTGTATCTGCAGTGCCCACACTGCTGTACAAACAATAGGCCGTGCGTCCATTCTAACGACAATCAAATGTTGAGTGAGAGAATAACGAGTCGGTATTTGCCGTCACTGTCAAGACACACTCATTTGCTGGAGCTGATTTAACAATAAGAAATGTAGGTTTATTAGCAAGAAAGAAAGGATTTGAGCTCTTTATTTTAGCGTCTTTGAATCCACAGCCTCAACCACTCGGCAAGATGAGAGTGGGAAAGAGGACGAACGTGATATTCCAGGGTCCTTTCGGAGGGGGTCACAGTCAAGAGGTGACGGCTTTGTAAACCATCGCATGGGACATCCGCTAGTTCTGAAGGAACATAAGGAAATCACAAACAAAGTGTGGAAGAAATCTGACTCGGGGGGGGGAAGCTACCAGAGAGGGTCACGAAAATCAAAAACAGCCCTAAAAATTTGTTCCACTATTGATGTATTAGTGATATTTTAACATACACACTTTGATGATTTTTGTGCAAAAACATTTTGCTTCCATTACATGTTTAGTCAGAATTGTCATTTTGGAGTAAGTGTATGCAAACATTTTCACACTTCTGTACATCACTGATAGCAAAAGTCTTGACTGTGGGTAATCAAGGACTAATAAGCTTTCAGTAATAATCCTTGAATATTGTCCCGAAGTAAAGTTGCATACAAAGTGTGTACTAGAATTTGTGATTATTCTAAGGAATAATCCATGGGGATGGCGAGAGATTTATTTAAAATGTTACATCATTGATTTATTTATTTTTTTTATTCCCAACAGATTAAAGTCGGACACAGAACAGAGGCAAAAGATGGTTTGTGCACAAACCATAGCTAAACGATCTGCTCCCAATAATAATAATAATAATCTCATAGTTTTGTTTCTCCTGTAATTTAATCTCAATTCTGGCCTTTCAGGAATCAACAGAACAGCCCTGAGAGAAATCAAACTGCTGCAGGAACTGAGTCATCCAAATATTATTGGAGTAAGTGCTTGTATAAGTATTCAGTGACACACAAACTTTATAAGGAATAAAACCCCACAGGGCTTGCTGTTCCAGGACAAGGATCCACGCCCTGGTGGTGTGATACAGAGGAAGAGTTACTGTTACCCCTCCTCAGCTGATTATTTTCCAATAACAGCATGTCCCAAAGCGTTCATCACGTCTTATAACACAGCGATTGCAATTAAGTTTATTACCGAGCGACGTGTCAAGCATCCACAGTTAATGTTATTGAAGTGCCGCAAGACAGATTAGTTCCTGTTATCACTTACATTATAGCAGCAATAAAGAGTTAACAACCTCTCGTGTTTTTCTCTCTCTCGCGCTCTCTCTCAAAATTAATAAGACACGTTTGTCTTTTTGAATTTGTCAAATTCTATAAAAGTTGCATAAAGGTCTCCTAACAAAGGTTCCCAATCGAGACGATTATATATGTTTTGTTGATGGCTCTGTTCTAGAACCTTGGGGTCATTTTTAATACCAGCCTTACATTTGATTCTTTTGTTCAGAGCACCGTTAAAGCATCCTTTTTTTTTCACCTCAGAAATATAGCAAGACTGCACCCTGTGCTAAACTTCTCTGTAGCTGAAAAGCTGATTAACTCGTTCGTCGTCACTCGGCTAGATCACTGGAATGCCCTTTTAACCGGTTTCTAAATCCACAATCAATAAACTGCAATATGTGCAAAACTCTGCCGCCAGGATCCTGACTGGGAACAGGAAATACAGTCATATTACTCCTGCTCTGGAGTCCTTGCACTACAAAGCATTACATGGCTTGGCTCCTCATTACTTATCTGCTTTATTAATTCCTTACACCCCAAATCTCAGCCTGCGCTCCTCACGGTGTAAATCTGTTAACTGTTCCACAAACACGCTTAAAATCTATGGGTGACGCGGCTTCTTCTGTCTCTGCTCCTTCGCTTTTAACTCTCTTCCTCTCGAACTTAGGGAAGCTCAGATCTTTTGGCGTTCTTAAAGCTCAACTTAAGACTTACTCCTTTTAACCTTCCTGATGTCTACTTTTATTATTGTTATTTTTATTATTTTTATAATGTATTTTTTCTGTGCACTGCTTATTGTGTGTACAGCGCTTTGAGAAGCTGCTTTTAAAGGCGCTCTATAAAATAAAGATGATTATTATTATTACGTTTTAAGTTTCATTCGATTATGTGGAACTTCATACACGGTCCCTGTGAATGAGTTGTTACTAATGAAATAATAATAATAATAATAATAATAAGATCGTTAGGCGCATCAACAGTCAGGATTATTGTCAGAGCTGTGCTGTTATAGAAAATCAACACCAGACCTGTGTTATAGCTGTGGTATAAATATGTCATATCGAAGCTGCTGGGTATTTGATGATGTCGTTTCGTACAGTATGTATCACACTATAAAGCCTCATAATCTCTCCGCATCTCTGCAGCTCCTCGATGCGTTCGGACACAAATCCAACGTTAGCCTCGTGTTTGACTACATGGAGACTGACCTTGAGGTAAGCAATAGATGTTTTTTTTTCCAGCCAATATCCCTTTGTATGCCAACTTCTTAGGCAGCTCTTGGTCTACTATAATCATATTATAAGAAAGTGGCTCTCTCAGATTTCAGTCTGAGTCCTAATTGGATTTTAGCAGCAGCAAGCAAAAGCAGAGTGCAGGAAAGGCAGATCAATGTAGCCACCTTCATCTAGAGGACATATTCTAAAAGCAGACACGTGCCGTGATTGCAAAATATAACGTTTATTTTTATCCAGTTCTTCATAGTAAAACAGGGTTAGGACGACATTAATTTGGCCACTTTTTGTTTAGGGAGGGCTTATTATGTCTGCAAAGGGAAGGTTATTTTTATTATATAGGTTACTTTCCAGCTGGTAGATCTCTGTATTTATGGAAGTGATGGTTTGGTTTTACATTGTTGTTATTGTGGCTACTTTCATGAATGTTTATTACAGGTAGTGTCTTATTTTATTTGTAGACAAATAAATCTTAGAATTTCACAGTATCAGTACACTGTTCACAATGTTTTGCCTCCCTGACACTTTGGGGTGTTTTTTTTGTTTGTTTTTTTAAACAAATGAAATGAGATATAATGGTTACTAATCATAAAGTTACCACGTAACATCCAAGTCTTTGAAAACGTTTTCCTTTTACTGTGTGATACTTATTCATAATGGAGAACATTTTTAGATCTTTCTAATGGAGCTTTTCTGTTTCAGGTTATCATAAAGGACACGAGTCTTGTACTGACTCCAGCCAACATTAAAGCCTACATCCTGATGACACTGCAGGGTCTGGAGTACTTGCACCATCACTGGATCCTACACAGGGTCGGCATATAAGTTTATTAAAACTTAGTTATACACCATTTCCATGTCGAATTCTCAAATCTGATTGGTCAGGTGGTGGTGATTCCTTTTCTACAACGGCAGCTCCAACAGTAGCGTCGGTGTTGTTCATTCTATACAAGGAGCTCGTATGGTGGACTAATAAAAGACCAAGACTAATCAAAAAAAAACCCAAAAAAAACCGATGGTATATAAGCACATAAAATCTTTTACCACATGTTTGAACGCTCAATTCGGATTGGTCAGAATGTGTGCATTATTGTCGTATAACAACACGGGTAGTTCTGGCTGTAACAGGAACAATATTATTACTGCACTCGTTCTAATACGCTATTGTTTCCATAGTAACCGCTCATGCATAGTTATTTATTTATTTATTTATATATTAATGTTTTTATATAACAGCACAGTCTGTAGTGTGTTATTCCTTATGGATGTGGTGAAGCTTGGAATCGTTTAGATAACGTTTTTGGCGTCTCCAGTTAGGGCTGCAGGATTATGGCCAAAATGATAATCCCGATTATTTTGATCAATATTGAGATCTCGATTATTCATCACAATTATTAATTAATTTTATTAATTATTAATTTTAGTGACAACATATTTTTATTGCACTTTCACAATTATTAAGTTTTCTCATGCCACAATATAACACACAAGTAGGCATGAGAAAACTTGACCTGGTCAATTACAGCTCTTTGACAGAATTTAAAGCTACACTATTAGACATTTTCCGCTGTCATGGTTCTGGGCTGGAGTCAGTTCTTGAACCGCTCTGTGTATATTGTTTATATATCTGAATAATCTCATATAGGATGTGATTGGATGAGTTCATTTACTCGTCAGATGCTAAGCGCTTTAGTTCAATGGTGTTCATTAGGGATGCACCAATCAGGATTTTTACGACCAAAACCGATCCAGATACCAATCTTTTTTTGTTAAAACTTTAATCAGGAAGTCTATCATAAACAGTTAAATGTAAGCTCTCTGCTCGTGGTCACTGTTAATTAAGTTAAAATAATAGCAATGAGAAATACTGTTGGTTAATTGATAAATAAACAAGCATAAAATATTTATTTTTAAATATCTTAAAAAGCAATAAAGAGTCCTAATTAAAAGTAGACTAACACAAAAATGATCCATATTAGGAAAAAGGCTAATCGCCTTCTAATGAAATAGCGAACTAAGCTTAATGTCAAATTGATATTAAATGCAACCCATAGTAATTAAACATTATTTCATTTCTCATTTTATTTATATTTTATGAAGTTATTATAATATCTATTTTTTTATATTAAATGATTTATTTATAACTAAGCACATTTTCTGTTTTTACATTTTAGTAGTTTTATTTTTGTTTATCAGTTTTTCCTTTTAGATGGGTTCCCCCAGTACAGTGTCCACGTCTGTTGATAATGTTATGTTTTGGGGGGAAAATCAAATCATGGAAATTTATGTGACTTTTCTAGTGATATCTGGCAACCATGAGTTTAAATGAAGTGAATTAGAGTTAGTGAAGGAGAGCGGCAGTGTTCTGTATGTTTACAGACCGAACAGTTGCTACTCTTGATTATGATAGGTGAGGATTTATTTAATAAAGAAGTTTGAATTAAACCCACCTTGTAGCATTAGCATTATTATTAATTTACTCCGCGCGAAGCCGCTGTGTCTATACGAGCAGGTGAAAGTTCAGGTCATTTTGCGGGATCAATAAAAGATGGCGGTTGTGAGATTAGGAAGTTGAAGCAGATGATGTACAGTGTTACTCGTCATCATAATGGCTTCTTTGCAGTATTTCCACACTTGTTCGGTTGACTGAGGAGATGAAAAGCAGTGTGGAAGTAACCGTTGCACAGTGTTGATGCATTTTGGACTTCCTGTAGTTTTTATTCTGATTGTATTATACAACTCCGAACAGGTCACTCGCACCAGTGCGAATAAATATTTATTCACAGTCGCACAAAATACTTTTCAGTCACAAATGCGAGTGAAATGGTCGCACTGTAGAGCCCTGAGTTTATCTGCAAAGTTTTTTCCCGTTCCGCGTGATGACGTTTAATGTTCCCGACAACCTCTGTCGTGCCATTTAGCATCATGCTAGTGTCGTGATGTCCCCTTGCGCAAAGCGCTGGAGCATGCAGCGACGCTGGGAGCTCGAGGGCTAAATTGCTAACACCGTTTCGGGGTTTTGGCGTTACAAAATGATGTCATCCCTGCGCCGTTGTATGTTGATTGGCTGTAAGTGTAGGAAGCGCTTGATTTGATCTGCAGCGGAGTTTTCAATGAGCGGAGGACGAACTTTAAATGTCAGTATCACAGTCGATCATGTTCATTTAATTGTGGGCAGTCAAAATCGTAATCGCGATAGATATTCGATTAATTGTGCAGCCCTATCTCCAGTGTCACATTTGTGAAGGTCAGAGATAAAGCTGTTCCACTGAAGTTCCCACCGGCAGAAAGTCTTGAGAAGAGAGGACCTTGCGCTTTGTGGTTTCTCTTAGTAACAAGCTGCTTTTTTCCTCATTAACTTCGAGAGAAAACGAGAGGCCTGTGAGGGAATGACATGGACTAACTTGTTTTGCAGACTTTCCACAATGCCAGACGTAACTATATAATTGGATCAAATGTATGACGTCATTTCTTTAAAAAAATGTTTTGTAATCATGGGAAAGCTGCAATAGTATAAGAGTAATAAAACAAACACTTTGGAAAATAGTAATCAACTTCAGGGTGATAACTCGCTCTGCTTCATGTTGGGCCATATCGCACCACCCCTCATTGATTATTGTCCTGTTACAACACACACTGTCAGTTTTCTGTCACGCCCTCCCATTTATACCATCCACTTTAAAATGAGCCGCTTCTGTAACTGTTCCTGTCTGCTCTTCCAGGATTTGAAGCCAAATAATTTACTACTGGATGAATCCGGGGTGCTGAAACTTGCTGATTTTGGATTGGCAAAAGCCTTTGGAAGTCCTAACAGAGTTTATACACATCAAGTCGTGACCAGGTATACACTTCAGGTTTGACCAAATTAACTAAAACATTTCTTTAGTTATTTTATGAATAGACCCGTCTTTACTTTTACATTGACACGTTTTAATTAAACTATACCTATACTGCCAGTAAAGTTAAATAGAATCACGTTCAAATCTTGTTTCAGATGGTACCGTTCTCCAGAGCTGCTCTTCGGGGCCAGGATGTATGGGGTTGGTGTGGACATGTGGGCAGTGGGCTGCATCCTTGCAGAACTCCTACTCCGAGTAAGTCTCAGGGGGGGTTTATGGACGTTCTTGTTCTTATGTGCCTTACCCATGTGGCTCATCACAAATATTAGTGATGGGTGTTCTCACGTATGCTAGATATACAAGTATTAAACCTACCCAGGTTCACCTATAATACATGTTCCACCTCAGTGTTCACATACAGTGGCCACTGTATATATACATTTTAGTTTTAAATAGAATTTATAGTTGGCATAAAGAATAACATAATTATACTGAAACTGTAAAGTTGTGATATTGTCATGGAAACCAAAATTACAACATATCATGTTTTAGCATGATGAATGCTTACTTTATAGGCTGTATTTTCTATAATGATTATATAATTACATCTGGACCAACTTCTAATAATTGAATAATTTTTGAAGAGAAGTGTGTTAATTGAATCCTGATGGGATTTAGTGAGTAATTACCGAAATGCGCTGTAAAAGCACGTTTTAATGCTTCCATTCAGTCTGAACAGCCTTGTAGGATGAAGGGTCACAGCATGAGGTTTCTGAGTACGGTGACTAAAAGGAAATAGGCAGAGCTTTTAAATAACGAATGTTTTTTATTTTTATTATTTATAATATATTTATATATTATTTACACAATTCAATATTCAACAAGATTCAAGAACTTTGGTTGTACAATGAAAATTTTAGTTTGCACATTCTCGTGAATGCTGCATTATGGCACAAAACAAGAAATGTAAAAATCGTTCAGACATGGGTGGTGAGGTGTTTTGCAACTTAAGGTAATTAATTTCTAGCATGCAAGAAATAAAGATAAGTAAATTATACAACTTATTTGATTGTGCTGTTTATGCCGCGCGTGTGTGTGTGTGTGTGTGTGTGTGTGTGTGTGTGTGTATACAGATCCAAACAGATGTGCTCAACAGGTGATTTATTCCGTGTATTCATTTGATCTTTTATCTTTTGTAAGGTTCCCTTTCTGGCTGGAGATTCTGACCTGGATCAGCTGACAAAGATATTTGAAGCGCTGGGGACTCCAACAGAAGAGACTTGGCCTGTAAATGCACTTAGACATCACTGCGCTACACTGTATGATCAAACGTTTGTGGACACCTGCCCATCACACCCATATGTGGGTCCTCCCCAAACGGTTGCCACAAAGTTAGAAGCACACAATTGTATTGAATGTCTTTTGTATGCTGTAGGATTAAGATCACTCGAGTTAAGAGGCCCGAACCTGTTCCGTCATGACCGTGCACCTGTACACAAAGCGAGCTCCATGAAGGCATGGTTTGTCAAAGTCGGAGTGGAAAAACTCGAGTGGTCTTCGGGATCAGGATTCCTCGCCCCATGTCCGTGCCCGATCTCACTAATGGTTTGTGGGAGAATGAGCAAATCCCCACAGTCACACTCCAAAATTTAGTGGACGGCCTTACCAGAAGAGTGACGCTTGTGAAAGCACACATGGGTGTGACAGTCACAAACTTTTGGCCATATAGTGTATTTTTCTCCTAAAAATTGATTTCATTAACAAATATCAAACATAGACTTAACTTCTTGACCATGTTGGTTTGTTCTAAGGGGATGACCAGTCTCCCAGATTACGTCTCATTTAAACTGTTTCCCGGCACACCTCTGGAGCACATTTTCAGTGCGGCAAGCGATGACCTTCTGGAGCTCCTGAAGGGCCTGTTTACTTTCAACCCCTGCACCCGCCTCACAGCCACAAAGGTAACCGGGACATCCGTTTTCATTGTCTCAGATTAAGCTCTAAATGATCATTTCTAGTGTCCAGTTACCTCATCTACATAACAGTGCACACTACATGACTTTGAAAATCTCAGACTCGCCGACCCGTTCGCACTACACGACTTTAACCGCTTGGATGCATGATCGCTAAATCCCACTTTCTCAAGAACATAAACACTGAGATACTACGCTCTAAGGAAACGAGAAAAAGAGGGGGGTAAGAGAAAATGTTGAGGAAAATGCAGGCGATGAGAATTGGGATTGTGAGATTTCGTGCCACATGTTTAAGATGTCGATAAGCCCAACACGTACTTAAGTAGCCTTTTGCTTTTTCTTTATTTTTCTTTCTCAGTGATACTTTTTCACTTCTTTTAAGTCCGAAAACATGCCATCACTTGTAGTAACGGGAACAATTCTTTTCAGTAGTTTTGTGTAGAAACCGTTAGCGCCACTTGGTAGAATTCCTCTTCGAGATGTATTGTGAACATGGCGTCTAATTTGTAAAACGATGAATACACGCTCCTCCGTACGGATTCACTTTTTATAAATCACAAATGAGCTTATTAATCTAACAAATTAGTGCTGCGAGCTGTTTAAAAATAGTGAACGAACCACTCACAATTAATGTTTATATGCAACATGAAATATTCACTGTGTGAAGATGGTGAGAGAGGAAAAAAAAAAAAAAAAGTTTAAGGATGTCAACTATAAGAAAAAATTGTATTTGTGTGAAGGGAAGAAGCCGATTACTACTCACACCGAGTGAAAGTGTCAGTGATGGGGGATGAGTTCACACCAGAGCGCACTCTTTCCCTGGAGGAATGAAGAGACTCCAGAATTAAAAAGGGAATCCGTTTACTGTATCCCACATCATTATGCAGTGGATTTGCTTTTACACACCTTTCACAAGTCTCTACATGAATAGTGACACGTGTGTGTGTGTGTGTGTGCCGTTTATAAATGTGGCTCATGAACTTTTCAGGTCCTTTTGTACAACAAAAGGTGGTTGGTGAATTGAGAATAAAGCACGTGTCTTTACCCAGCATTCACACAGTTTTTCTAAATGTGTATTCTAGGCATTGAAGATGCAATATTTCAGCCAGAAACCAGCGCCCACCCCAGGCCCTCAGCTTCCCCGGCCAAACTGTTCAGCGGAAGCTCTAAAAGAAAAAGAAAATCTCGCCATTGGCATTAAAAGAAAACGTGACGTTATCGAACAAGGTGAGAACGCATGCAGTTTCTTAAAAGGTTTGTGTTGGTATAAATATTTATCTGCATGTGAATGTAAGGATTAAAGTAGCTTTAGAACGCCGTGTGTTTTTATTGTCGGGTAGCACGTGTAGCTATAAGAAACACAAAATAGTGTCCCAGCTCTGTGGAATTCTCAAATCTGATTGGTCAGAATGAGTCGAGCGATTTTCTACAGGAACAATATGGCTGACGCGCAACATAATCTAAGACAGTCCTTCCAGGATTTCGTGATTTTATGCTTGCAGAAATGAATGCAAAATCAAACAAACGCCGCAATGTTCAGCAGAGCTGGCAAGTTTTCTAAATTACTGCAGATTTTGGCCAAGTGTGATGTGAACTCCTCACAACACACATTAAGTCAAAGTTCTCTATGGTTCACGTGCGTCGAACATGAGCACAGCTAAAAGGTCTCATTTAGCAACAAACACCACTGCGAAAGACCGTGCAGAACAAAAAACTCTACAAGTTACATCGCAAACTTTGTTACGACCAAAAATGCTTGATTTTGCTGCAGCTTTTTTCAATCACAAAAAACTCTGCCACATCCTGTACGGACTGCTAAGACTAAAAATAAACAGATTTTGTTATTTAATAAAGAAAAACGTGTAATAATTGACACAGTGAAGGTTTCTATAAGGAGACGTTTACCTTGTAGAGCTTGTAAGTCCAATGTCCAAGTCATATTTAGAACTTCGCAAATGGTAGCTTGGACAAAGACTGACTGATTTTTTTTCTTATTTATTCTTTAGGCACCCTGAAGAAGAAGTTGGTGTTTTAGGTGATGTGGTTTGGAGACTCTTGCCTGGTTTTGAGCCATAGTGCTGAAGCGCTGCTGCGGCAGACATCCACTAATAAACAGTACATTGGTCAGCCAACTGTGACTGCTGGAACGGGCATATTTATGTTGATTCAAATGATCATATTTTTTTTTCAGTTATTTTTATACATGTAGTATGTAATTAAATTATGGGGATAACATGCTGACTTTGTGTATTGATTGAATATCAAAGTTGGATAGCACAAGTGTTATTCATTTAGACTCGAAGATCAGCTCAAAGATCGGATTTTTAAATATCCTTCAACTGGTCCTTTAATTCAGGGGCTTCTGTCATAGCTTTCAAGAAACTTTCTCGTTGTCTTGAACGGTGTATTATTTTGAGATACAAAGTGGTCATTATGTGAAATGTTCTTGTTACTATGACTTAAGGGAAGTGTTTTTTTTTTTTTTTCTTTTTTCTGCAGATATGAGATTTCATATACAGACAATTGTGATTTGTCTTTTGCATCTCACATGACGGAGACTAGGGGGCGCATGGTGGCTTAGTGGTTAGCACATTCGCTCACACCGAGGTTTGATTCCCGCCACACCCCTATGTATGCATGGTCACCCCGTGCTGTGGGGGTTTCGTCTGGGTTTCCTCCAAAGAGGAAGGCTGATGGTAGGCTGCTTGGTAGGCTAATTGGCATGGACAAAGTGTCTGTAGTGTATGAATGGGTGTGTGAGTGTGTATGTGATTGTGCCCTGCGATGGATTGGCACCCTGTCCAGGGTGTACCCCGCCTTGTGCCCGATGCTCCCTGGGATAGGTTCTCCATGACCCTGTAGGATAAGCAGTATAGAAAATGGATGGAAGATGCCTACTGTGTTCCAGGGAAAATTAGGCTTGACTATTGTTGGTTATTTATTTATTTGAGATGTTTTTCCAAAATTACATTCAGTTGAGCTGAGCAGTTGAGGGTTAATGACGTTGCAAAGATTCCAAAGATTTGAACACTCAACCTTCAGATCAGTGGCCTGGGAACTTCTGAGCCACCAAAAGACATGTCCGTCCTTCGACATGAATGTCTAAAATCCATCCATCCATTTCCTGTACCACTCGGACTCAGGAGACAGGGCGGGGAACACCCTGGACGAGGTGCCAATCCATCGCAGGTCACAATCGCACACACATTCACACAACCATTCACACACTCTGGACAATTTAGAGATGCCAATCAGCCTACAACACATGCCTTTAGACTGGGGGGGGGGGACCGGAGTACCCTGAGGAAACACAGGGCGCAGGCGGTAATGTCTAACATCATTTTCTTTGATAACTACTAATGTATTTGTAGAGTGGAATGCAACAGGTCTCAGAAGGTAAAAATCTTCTCAAGCAGGACTAAAACTCAGTTCGCTTTTGTTTGTATAGCAATTGTAAAAATAGACATGGTCACTAAGCAGCTTCCTGATATAGTTTTGGTAAGGAAAGACTCCCTGAGACCACGTGAGGAAGATTCCTTGAGAGAGACCAGACTCAAAATTGAACACATCCTCTTCTACGTGAGATAGGATAGTAGGATTATAAATCATTACTCTTCTACGTGCTCTAAAGCAGTGGTCACCAAACCTGAACATCTATCTTCCTGAAGATTTTAGCTCCAACCATAATCGTGCCCACCTGACCATCTAATCATTGCCTTCTTGATCAACTAAACCAATTTTGGTTGGAGATGAAACCTGCAGGAAGGTAGATCTCCAGGAACAGGATTGGTGACCACTGCTCTAAAGTATGTCGAAAGGGTGATCAGTATGAATATATTGAGTCCTGGACCGTCTTTGTGATCACATCAGCTTTTCTTAAGTAGAAGTGTACAGCATGATGGTCAAGTCAACACCCGTTTACACCTGAATTAGGAGTCCAGTTCTGTTGAAGTTTCTTGTCTGGAAAATGAAAGAAAAACAGTTTCCTGAAACGTTCGACACACTACCCGTCACTCATAAGAATTCACAGCTGCTAGTCATGTAAACATTTACACTCTGATTCATTACTTGGCAATGAAGCCCTGAGGGAGGAGCAGACACCACCTCACCTCATTTATCAGATAAGTGTTGAGCTTGCCGCCATTTTTCAAGGACTTCCAAAAAAGTACACAAAGTGTGGCTGGCATCCAGCCATGCCAGCATATCTCTGCATACTTTTTTTGAAGGGCACTAGATTGAGAATGGATGGGTCATAAATTTTCCAAAGAAACACAGGACGTGCCACTTTTAGGACTGAAATCCCATCACTGCGCCCATGTTAATGTTGAACCTTTGTGTCTTCTGTCCTTTGCTCAGTTCAATAATGGAGGATAGCATTACACAATCGGATTAAAGCTGCAGTATTGAACTTGTTTTGATTAAAAATAAACAAAGATCAATTATTGAGCAAGTACATAAAAAAATCAGAGTTCAAAACTATCTCCTTACTCTACCCCGATTCGCAACACTAAGCTTATAATAACGATTTATAATTTGAGCGGTCGGGTCGGACTTTGGGGGAAACGTCGGTTTGTCTTCATTCGTCTTTAAGCGGTTACGTCATGTCCGTAAACAGAAAGAAGACGATCCGGCTACTATATCACGTGTGTGGGTGCTGAGGATGGTGGAGTGTTTGTAGCTTGTTCTTACAACAGTTGCTTAGAATTTAAACTTCTCATCTATCACAATCATCGATCTGGTGAATCAGCTGTTGTCAACACCAAGAAGCCTCGATCTGCATAGAGCCTGCAGTCAAAAAGAGAAAACGACAGAGCCCGAAATAAACTGAGAATAAATCTCGTCATGGCTGAAAGGATTGAAGGCTGATGCAGAGATTGCTTTTTTCTGATGAACAGATGAGACATTTCAGTGGTTCAGTAGGTAGCTAGCTACCAATCGTGCACTTGTTTTCTTGATTCAGTGAGGTATCGAGTTTCCTATGTTGTTTTTGTTTGTTTGTTTGTTTGTTTGTTTGTTGCTATGGTCAGTGTGTTAAATTGCACTTATTTTCTGCTAGCTATGAGAAACCCGTATCTACCGCCACCTGCTTCATCAAGTATTAGAGCTAATATACAACCCATACATATACCTCAAACCATCAGATTCATCCGCGCAGAGCAGCAGTACCGAAGCACAACCCACATAAATAAAACAACTCCTCAAGTAACCTGCAATTTTATGTTTCAAACAGAGATGGCGATCGGGAGGCAAAAGTTAAACACTGCAGCTTTAAGTACACTTTTATATTCCACATCTTGAAGAAATGATTTCACAAATACATGGTGTTATAAATAAATGTGCAATTAATAACAGAAAAAAAATTTTTTTAATTGAATTTACACACGGCCAAAGCTTAACACACCTCCATTTACAACATAGTTATCATAGAAGACCATACTGCACTGTCATACGGTAGACATAGTATTACAATTATTCCAGATTTTATACCATATTATTCCCTAGGTGTAATCTTAAACCATGTAAACGGGTTTTATTTCATATAGTACATAATTTAAAAGAAAAAAACAAGGGCCAAACATTATATGCATATCGTAAATTAGCATTAATGTAGGCCAATTTCCGCCTGAACTGGCTGAATCCTATTACCTAGTGTCGCGCCCTACATAGGGTGCAGAAAGCCCTTCTTTCATAGCACACATAGAGGGAGCCTATAGAGGGAGCACGCTGCGGTTTGGACACGAGCCCGTGGTTCAAGACAGCTCACCGGTCGTTTATTGTGTTGGTGAAGAAGCGAGTGCGTTCAGCTGGGGGAGCTGGTGCTGTGCTGTGCTGTAGTATAGTGTGTGTAGTGAGCTGTGGACAACATCTGTCCGGGACTCCATCTGTAGACGTGAAAGTGGAATTTTCCGACGGGTTTTGAAGATGTGTACCCTTTGCTGTTTATCTCAGGTGAGTGTCACAGATGTTTAAAGGTGTTGTGTTTGGTTTATGAAAGGACGCGGTGAAGAGCTGGAGCTCCACAACACTCGCCTGCTTTACTTGACTGTCAGGGGATTATTTTATGTTATTTATATTTCTATATACATATATTTTTGGACGGTTTACAAACCTAATAAACTGCCTAGGTGTAGTTATTGTGGTTAAACCTCGAGGTTGTCAGTGTTGTAAACGGCAGAAAGTTATCTTGTCCCACAAATCTTTTGTTCGTGTGTGAAAGGAAGATGGAGTTGTTTGGGGTTGTTAGCTGAGAGGCTAACAGAAAGACAACAATGCCGTTTGTACTGTGGGTTAAAAAGAAAAAAAAGAAAAGGAGAGGAAGAAAGAAGTGACTGCTTTTGTTTCGGTTCATTTAGGTTTGTTTCACCTTCATTGTGTGGAGATTTGTGTTTTTCTAAAGCTACAGTAACAGTCACAACATCACCATTACACTGTACTGTACTGTACTCTACTGTACTGTCCCAAAGACATCTCATCTTTATCACTTTATTCTAAAGGAAATAAACACTGCACCATTCATTAAAACCTTCCATAATAATAATAATAATAATAATAATAATAATAACCCCCTGAAACCAGCACGTCACTGACATTAGACACGACTATTAGATTCAGACCTAATTACTGTCCCTTCACTGTCTGCAGCTGAAGTCAGACATGATGTCTGTTTGAACTGACTTGATTGTCTTCTTCATGCTTTTCATTCACAGCAAGTGTGAGCTTAATGCTGTTTCCTGTTCGCCCGGTCGACGCACGAAAGGGTCCCGATCTGACCCGATTTAGTCACAGGAAGCACAATCAGGCAGGCACGATGCAGCTAATCTGTGGAAAAGGAGAACAAAAACGTTTGTCAACATGGTCTCTAAGACGTTCTCAGTGTGCTAATTTCTGCCTCGAGTGGCCCACATTTCCTCGTTGCCCCCTTTTGTGTGTTGCGTGGTCCGCGGGTGGTCTTTTCATTTCCTTGTTGGGTCCACGAGGCTGCTTGTTTGCATAAGATTAGCCGTGGAGAACAGCGGGCTGGCAGGCCTGGCTCATTAAAGCCTAAGCTTGTGAGGAGTCACTGGTCTACAGACGCCGGAGACACACCGCTCCTCGGATCACCCACATCTCTTTGTGCCCCGTTCACCTGATGTCTAATGAGGTGTCGCTTTCTTTTGTAGAATCAGGGAAAGCAGGAGTCTAGAGGTGTCTTTCAGATCCCGAGGAGCTTTTCAGGACTGTTCGAGTGTGCGTACTGATTTGGTTGAATCAGATGAATGTCTGTGTTTGAAGCCACAATCCACAGGAACAATAATAAAACCTCCCTCGTCACGTCTCCTCCGAGGTGAGTATATTCCCGTGTCTAGAGAGGAAGCACGTACGTGTTGTCCATTTGAGGTTTTTATGTAGTAGTCTGATTGGGTTGTTGCTGAGATGGGCTTTGCAGGGGATGACTACTTCCTGATTCAGACTGGGTGATGTAACCCATGTGCAACAAAGAGATCTCGCTGGAAAGTGACATCGCAGTGCATTTATAAAGCGTAACAGTCTAATAATGATCGTTTCAGACGCGGATAACATGGAGTAGTGGAGGTCGACCGATCGATCCGTTTTGCAAAAATCCACACCGATGGGTTTCCCCGGTTTTATCCGTCGTGTGAGCGACTGAGAACGGTCCGCTGTCATCATTACACAGTGCGAGAGGTTTCTAGATGCAACATAATAACCATCACTGACTGATTTTGTCGTGTTATTTGAAGTGTTTTATTTATATATATATATATATATATATATATATATATATATATATATATATATATATATATATATATATATATATATATATATATATATAATCATTTTGGTGTCTCTTTTTATTTGTTATTTGGAGCGCTACTTTTTGGTTCAGTTTGGCTGTATATATTAATATTTATTTATATATACTTATATAATTTCATTTAAGAAAGTACAGTACATTTTCATGGTACAGTCAGTGCTGTTTATTTTTGTAATAACGTTCAGCAGTATTTTACTTTGAGCCTTATGTTTTCATTCAGTGTCCGTTTTAAAAACCAAACTCGGTATCGGTCGACCTCTACGGAGTACTGTACGAACGTAGCGGCGTCTAACTAAAACTCCTCTCTTGCAAGGGTAATAGTTCGGATGTGCGACGGACCCGATTGGACGGCTAGAACGCGTACCTTTTTACGACTTAACCATTAGTTCATGGCGATCAATAATGGTACGTCCACATCAACGCGGATAAATTCGGAAACTACGTTTCTCTGCGTGGGTTCTCTTCCGTCCACAATGAGACGGCGTCTTGTTGTTTGTTTTTTGTCCGGCGAAAACGGAGCTTTCCGAAAACGCTCTCCCAAGTGGAGCAATTTGAAAACTGCATTTTAAGCGTTGTAGCGTTGACTGAGAAAACGGAGACGCTCGAAAACAACGACGTATTAGTAGTCATGTGGTGCAGTCATGTGACCCGTTCGACTCCAAACCAGCAAGACGGTGGACGGTGTTGTACTGCGGTTGTTGTACCGCTGTAGAGTTTGGTAGCTTTGTTAAAGATTAACGTCACTTTGTACAACCTTCAGGTTGCATTTTTAAATAAACGCCTGAGTGAAATGACGCAGGCAAGAGCTTCTTACGTGTTCTACGCACGTGCAGGGTAAGCATGTAAGCGTTTTCAGCCGTTTCAGTGTGGACGAGCAATTTTTGGAAAACGTTTGAAAACGCCATCGTATGCAGTTTTCAGATCTATCCAGATTAATGTGGACGTAGACTAAAGGCTAGTTCACACTACGTGACGTTCAACGTCGGCAGGTCGCTGTGCTGTTTAGACTACGCGACTCGCCGAGTCACGAAGGTGTCGTGGTGTTCACACTACGCGATTGCTCGGCGACAACAGGGTCACGCACAACACGACCTGACAACAACTCTGTCACCCGACGACTCTGTCTGGTGTCCGAACCACGTTTTGTCACGAAAAAAAACCACGCGAGAAGTGACACGTGTGTGTATGGCGTGAGAACCAGGCGCGAAACGGGAGTTGTTTATTTGAAGATGGACGAAGGACAGAAACGAGCAGTGCGAGCTGTTTGCGCGATGATCTGTGCCGAAGAAACCCCAAAAAGGAGAGGTTTCACGGGTTTCCCTTCTTCAGTGACCTTTCAGTGACGACACTTTTCACACCACAGGACGCGACACCTCTGCCACGTGTCTGCGAGCCTCTTTAAGTCATTGAGTCGTTCACACATAACGATTGACCGCCGACCGGCGAGCGCTGATTACTCGCAGATTTGCCTCCAATCAAAGGCTTAAGACTCATCCGTTCACTTCTTGCTGCCACTTTTGACTCGCACCATAGACTCTGAACACATGATGCACGAGACTGGTTTTCTCTCTCGTTGACCTGCGGCCAGTCGTCCCCCACCCCCCCACCACCCATTGCACCGATCTCTTCTGCTCCAGTATTATTTTACCTGCTACAGACCACGCCCGACCAGCCGATCGCCCCGTTCTAGACTTTTCGCAGTGTCTATTACGATTAGCAGATCCTCCGTTCCGTCAGATAGTTTTGATGACGTTTTATCAGAATGATTCTCAGTGTTGGTGAAACTCCATGAAATCTGCCTCAGCACGTTAGTATAAGTTGTCAGGATTGGTGACGATATTACATTTCATTATGACACACTTATCATGTATTTTGTAGTGTATCGTATGAGCGATCGTCACCGGCGTGTGTAACGTATCTTTTTATATGGATGTTATTTTGGCTGCGTGACTCGTATTCTTACAGTTGTAGTAGTAGTAGTAGTAGCACCTCTGCAGCAATGGTGTGAGAAAAGCATTGTGGGAAACCTGTTGTCAGCTTGCTGTGGATTTCACACACTCACACCCATCATCTCTGTGAGAGGACACAGACCGAACTCTGTTGCTTAAGGAGAATCGTTTACTCTTGGTTTTTTTTTTTTTTTGTTTGTTTTTTTTTTAATATAACTGTCCATTGTGCATTATGCTCTCCATTTGCAACTGGAAAAAGGCCATTTCCTTCATCAGACAAACGATTGCAGACCAAACTCCATCCATCCATCAATGTCTTTAACCCATTGATCTGGGTCTGACGTTGGTTGTTTGAGTGTTTGGTGTAACTATGGTTTCTGAAACAGAGAAAAGTGTGTGTGTGTAAACAGTGAAGTAATATGTTTTGGCCCGTGCTGTAGTCTTTCCCAGATAGCACGTCAGCTAGGTTAAATGTTTCCACATTTTGGCAGTGAGACTAGTGTATTTGGGGACAGTTACTAATGAAGAAGATTTCGTTTCCGTGTGGTTTGTCTTTGGGCCGTTCTTCCCAAGGGTTTGTTTAACGAGTGGCATCCTGTCTTGAATGGCAAGTAAGTGACTGTCGTGAGTCATTTGGAAGGGTTTTGTCACTATTGTTATTCCCAGGCGTGAGATGATACAGGCTTCCCGAGACGACGTTGACGTAAATAAAATATTCGACTTAAGTCCAGTCATGTTGGCATGACAACAAATCAAACTACTGCGTTATCCATGCAGGATATTGTAAGAATTAGATCAGGATTTCTAATCAATCCATCCATCCAGCCAAAGATGAACTGGGAGCTGAAAAAGCAGCTGGGGCTAAATTAACTAATCTATAGTTTAAACTAACTAAATCTATCAAGGAACATAACGTTAACAACGTATCTAACTCTACTATATCTACTATAATAGTCAGCGAGGTGTACAGGGACACCTCCAGGGCCGGGGGTTCGATTACACCGTGGCTCTGTGTGTGCGGAGTTTACATGTTCTCCCCGTGCTGCGGGGGTTTCCTCCGGGTACTCCGGTTTCCTCCCCCAGTCCAAACACATGCATGGTAGGCTGATTGGCGTGTCTAAAGTGTCCGTAGTGTATGAATGGGTGTGTGAGTGTGTGTGTGATTGTGCCCTGTGACGGATTGGCACCCTGTCCAGGGTGTACCCCGCCTCGTGCCCCATGCCCCCTGGGATAGACTGCAGGTTCCCCCGTGACCCTGAAAAGGAGAAGCGGTAGGGATGCACTGAAATGAAAATTCTTGGCCGAAACCGAATATAATGAAAAAATTGTCCGAATACTTAACACGTTTTTCCACGTTTTTTCCCATTTTTTTCACCATCGTGTTAATTAAATAGTTAAAATGTGCTTTTTACTCGTTTGTCTTGCTTTTCAAAGAAAAAAAATCAATTTCAAAAACTACAATTTCAAAATATTTCTTTATCACTGAACATTTTTTCTTCATTCCAGCAGGCATCGGCTACTAACAAGGCACAATATAACTTTAAATCAATAAATGAGTAAAATAAAAATATTGTGATGTGGTCATCTTTGACCCCCCTTGACTAGCCGATGTTAGGCCTGTAACTGACTGCTGAAAGAATGGAACACTCTGTAGCCTACAACAAAAAAGTGCATTGACGAGTGCAAAAAATGGTTCTATTGGGTTCTATACGGCTGATTATATTGGGGATATATTCCGCTCGCGTCCCTGTACACCTCACGGAGTATTAGAGTAGATATAGTATAGTTAGATACGTTGTTAATGTTCCCTTAAATAAATACGTCTTTGCGCACTTACGTCTCGCGACGTGACGGAATACTCCAGAACAGAAACGATTACACGCACGTGTCCACGGTAAACAATGTCACGGTTGTCAACCTCCGAAGAGCATGCGCTCGTGCACGTAGCTCGTGCATGCGCTCGTCCCCTCATCGCCCCGAGCGCGCTGCTGGAAGTGGAGGTCGTGAAATTCGTGCATCTCACTCAGGTTGCTAGGCTATTTGGCACGTCATCAAACACGCCATTGTCCGGTCAAATTTATTCGGCCTTTTCACTTAACACTGAAAGTGCTTGTTTTGCTATTTTCGGCTTATAATAATTATAATAATAATCTCGGTTGCCGAACATTTGGTGCATCCCTAATTCCTACCGGTCAGTGGTAAGGCTGCATCGGTCTTTCGCCCTGCACATCCATCCATCCATCCATCTTCTACCGCTTACTCCTTTTCAGGGTCACGGGGAACCTGGAGCCTATCCCAGGGAGCATCGGGCACGAGCCGGGGTTCACCCTGGACAGGGTGCCCGTCCATCGCAGGGCACAATCACATACACACTCACACACCCATTCATACACTGCGGACACTTTAGACACGCCAATCAGCCTACCATGCGTGTCTTTGGACTGGGGGAGGAAACCGGAGTACCCGGAGGAAACCCCCACAGCACGGGGAGAACCTGCAAACTCCACACACATGGCCCCGGCGGGACTCGAACCCTGGATGTGAGGAGAACGTGCTAACCACTAAGCCACCGTGCGACCTTTCGCTCTGCACAATAAAGGGCAAATCACCTGCGCGCCAACATGGACTTCAGGGTGAAACTTTTCCACGAGCTTGTTGTCCAGCAAAGCTGAAAAAACTTGCGTAGCCCAGACAGGGATGCCAAATTGTCATGGAAATTAAACAACACTCGCAGACTCGTCCTCTGAAGGTAAAAAAAGTTTTATTGCAGAAAGATGGTTAATACAGGATAGAATAATGAGAGCGCTCTGAAGTGCTTGTGCTGAACCACTACTATAGATATGAAACGCAGAGCATGGCACACTTCTGTGTACCGATAAGAAGCGGTTTGAGGCGGCTCAAACAGGCTTTGTTTCGGGGTCTTAGAAGATGTGCAGACGAACCTTGAACGGAACATGTTTGTGTCTCTGTATAGCAGATAAACATTCTGTAGCGATCTAAGTGACATGACATGGCCTTCTTAGACGTTATCCTCTGATGAGAATGAAACAGAACAAGAACAAAAGTATGAATAAGTAAAAATGAATAATTTCCCTCACAGGTATAAGCGGAATAATTGACTCCGGTCTGCTTCACTTGGCGTCGTGGCCGGATTACCACCTCGGGTGTGCGTTATTTTCTTATAATTCCACACCCCGTCGTCAGTTACTCCTTACATGCTGGCTACCATGTTTCGGCCTCCTTAGTTAGGTTTGTGAGTGACTAAAACATGGGACTGGGCAGAACACTGGAGGCTTTACTTGCCTGCACAATGAGATTATGATTTCTCCATCCATGATATGGTTGCTATCAACCCTGTGGGCATCGTACCAGTAGCAGCTTCTCTCAGTGCAAAAGTGTCAACCAGAGCAAAGCATCTGCATCTGCCATCTCGGCGTAAAGACGAGCAGCTGATGAGCTGCCAGGAAACATCCGGAGGAGACCACCTTTGCGGCGAAGGCTTGTGCTGCCATCTCATTAGTTTTATCACTACTGCAAAGATGAGTGGTTTCTCATCTCTGTGGCTTTTTTTTTTTGTGCTGGTGTTGTTTGAACATTTGAAAATGACCACAGCTGGGTCGTTTCAGACAAGAGCAACAAATACGGCTCACTTACCAAACACCAAACGCAAACCATCAAAGCAGAACGATCAGATCAGAGTAGAACACGTAGCAGATTTAAGCTTTTAAGCGGAATCATGGTTTCAGTGTGGAAATGACTGGAATACAGTCAAGTGGGGTTTTTTTTTTTTTTCTTTCTTTCTTTCTTTTTTTTTTCTTCAAGCTGAAACTTTTTGTAAAGAATTTTTGTTCTGTCTGTGAATTTCCCAACAGAACAACCAAACAATATGAAGCCTTGAGGACTTGAAGTTCTCAGGCTTTATTGTGTAGAAGTCAGCATGCAGGTTATTGGTCCTATCACCTTTAACCCAGACCTCTTTGGACAGCTGGAAAGCACAAAAGGGCAACTTAGGAGGGTTTGGGAAAGGGCTTTGTAAGGGTTTTATTACTGTCTCTCAGTCAGAGGTAGCGGGGGATGGGCTCTCTCAAGGACGAACGAGTCTCTTCTAAGCATGGACTCTGGGTGTGTGTGTTCACGCCTAGTGAAAGACCACAGAGGAAATGAGGCCGAGGCTTCTGAGGGTACGCTGACACGACAACGATTTCCTGTGCATTTTTTTTTAAAAGTTTTGCGTACAGACGACAATGTCGTCATAATGATAACCGTTTACACGGGTCCGCTAAAAACGCTGTATTGTGCACGCCAGGCCGGTAGCTGGCGACGTCACTTCGTAAAGAAACGCTACGTGCCCGTACACACAAGCATTCACGCCAACGTGTCCGCCGTGTTATCCGAGCAGGACTGCACTATAAACAAATATATATGTAAACGGAGGAGCTGCGGGTTTAAACGATTCCAGTAGTTGATGATGTACGTGGTGTACAAACAAAGTTCTGTCTCCAGTTAAATGGAATCTCATTCGTTAGACTATTGAGAGAACTCACGCTCGTCAAGCGTAGATTTGGTTTGTTTAATAAACGCCGAGACGTCCCTAATGTAACTTGCGTGAAACGTGCATAAAGGTTTATTCATTGTGGAAATGGATTCAACCCCAGCTTTTAGCTTTTCTTGTGCTCCAGGTCGGAATTCTGTTATCAAAGCTCGTTCATTTTTAAATACTGGGGGGAAATAAAATCGAAGTAGTGTGTGTGTGTGTGTGTTTAAGTCCTAAAAATAAACCATCATTGTACCAAAATGGAACAAAATCGGCGGCATACAAATCAAACAGTGAGACGTTGGCAGTCAGTCTGTGTTCTCTGGTTTATTAGCAATAAAAGGATACAGATATCCTTCAAAACAGACAGTTACACAGATCATTTTAAGGTTCTGAATACCCTTCGTCAGCGTTGATGCGGGTTAGTGATGATGCGTATGTAATAAGCGCGTCTCCGCTGGTCGTAGTAGCGATGCAGTAAATCTACAATCTGCTGGAGAAGCGTCGATAAACTCAAAATCCCGAGCAGCACAAACCCAGTCCTGTAGACCTCCATTGTCCTGAAGCACTCGCGCGCACGCCCATAGACCGAACACGTAATGCGCTTCTCGTTTTCCTACGTTCACACGGAGACCATAACCGCGTCGGTTTCAAAAACGTGCGCTCTGAAACCCGTTTTCAAACGTTTGCGCTTTCGGGCCGTCGTGTAAACGGACAGCCAGACCGCACAAAAAGTTTTTCGTTTTAAGGTGAAAAGGTTGTCGTGGAAACGGCCGCTCAGACCGGCCACCCGTCGTCGTTGGAAGAGGGAGTCGCGATCATTTTCTAATGCTATCTGGGTCACATTACTGTGGAATTTCTTTTGTCCCTTTGAGACCCCCACTAGGTTCCTGTGTCACATGGTTTAGATCTTTTCCACACAAATAAATCTGCATTGTTCCTGCAGTAAAGACCTCCCAAGTCACCGAACAAACACCTCCCTAGCAATTCTGAGCACGAGCTCTTGTTGTAATTTAGTTTTGCTTGAGTTTCAGACAGTGTAGGGCTGTAGGAAGACGAGTCAGTGTTTGGGCTTTAACAGATTTCTGTTTGGTTCGTGTTCCGCCGCGCTCGTCAGCACGTTGCATAAAGGCCTTTTCTATATAACTAAACATGCATGTAAATATTTCTTTCACTTCACATGGGTCTTCCCACGGAAGCAGTGTTGGGGCGGGCGTACACGGTGCGAGTTCCGACAGTCTTGAGGTCACGAGTCACGAGGTTCATGCGGTCGGCTGAATTTTCGAGCCGTTTATCAATAGAGCGCCGCAGGGACGGCGTATTTTCGTAGGCCAACCGTGAAGTTAGCATCACCCTGGTCCCCTCGACGAAAATCCGATAGGATTTGTCCATCGGCTTTTCGATCAGTGCAGAAAATAAACGTCGTGTCCAACAAACGTTCGATTCATCAAGATCATCTTCACAAATGAAGACAGCCTTTTTGAATTTTGAAGCCTAAATACAATCGTAAAAGGCTAACGTCGGGCTATAAACGAACGACACCGCGGTCGCATGACTTCAAGTCTTTCAATCTGTCTTTTTTTTCTTTTTTTTAAAAACACTACAATTGGAAAATAGTGTAAATCGATCAGTCTACACGTTGGAATAGTTTGCAAGAGCGTGTTGTGAACTCAACGAGGCTGTAGTAGATGAGTTCTCCTGTTCGGAGTGATGATGTTTAATGTCCCATCTTCGTCGTTCTTCTCCGATGGGTTTCCTCGTCTCCCGATTGGCGACTGACTTCAGGACCAACTCGGCTCATTCGACCTCGCACACCAACACGCGTTCAGGAATCTTTCCCGACACGCGGTCAGGAACTCGCACGACAGGTAGAAATCGCACCGTGTACGCCCGCACTTGGGTATCTGTCAGAAAATGCATCGATATTAACAGTGTGAAACCCCCCCGTTTTCAGAAAATAATATGTCCATCTGTTAAATCAGTGAGGATTCGATGTGAGTCGATTCAACGGCAGCGTGAGTCGATTCAGTACTGATGCAGTATGATTCAGTTGAGCTTCCTTTTTTCCACCATGGGAAAGTGCTCAGGAGAGAGGTGTTTACATTTTGCTGTTACTCCATAACATGACAAGCTGCCATTTTTTTTGTCTTATCTTCGGGTAGGGAGGGGGAAAAAGAAGCTGGTGAAGAAACCGCAGCTTACAGCTGTAATCTACATGATAACAGGAACTTACTCTCCTGAGTGTGTGTTATTTTGCATATAGCAGCGCTTTTCTCAAGATTTCCTGCTGAGCTTTTATTGCAACTGAGGTATTTTGTAAACTTTTGACTTGATGGTATGTTCCTCTGTCAATCACTATGCTAGCCAATCGTGGGCCTCCGTGAAGAGGGTGTTCAAAGTGTTTTTCTAACCGCATTAAATCCTTCTGCACCATTTAGTTGTTCCACAAGGTGGCAACAGTGTCCCAGCGCCGTTCATTCTCAACGTAGTCGAAGAAAAAAACGGCACAAGTGAGTTCCTCGCTCTTTTCTGGTCGAGCGCTCGCACAGACCGCCTTCTCATTTCTTCTTCCTGTAGTAACAAGAAGTGAAACAGCAGGTCTTTCTCCTCCATCGTTCTTCGTGGTGTTGTGATTCTTCTTCGTTGTCGTCCGTCACACCGGAAGACCTGCTTTGCTGCTCTTTACTGACTCTCGTAGGCCAGGAGGGGTAGTGCACGTTGTCGTAACGCGCATGAGTCGACCGCCATGTGTACGTGTCAAACAGGGTATACTTTAAAAGGCAATGCGTACGCGTAAAAAGACCAAGTATACCAGAGGCTTTACGCTGCCCTGTGACACGGCATGAACAATCTCTCTAACCGGATATGACGTGTTGAATAATCGGGAGGGGCGTAATTATGCATCCCACAAACAGTTGATTTCTTGTTGTAAGTTTAAACATAAAAACATAAAAATATTAACATGAAGCATTATTTTATGCATTTCCATCACTTTCACTGCAGTGTTTTGTGTTTTAAACTGAAATGTTTTTTCAAAAAAAAAAAAAAAACACTTTCCAGCCGTTTATTCCAATTGAATCTCATTCAAACCTTACGGCAGGAATCATTTTTAAGCATTTTTTTAAGACGAGGAGATTTTTGTTTATTTCAAGGATTATCTTAACGACGCGTCTGCACAGCGTTACAGATGAAAGCGCAAAGCATTTATCTAATGCTAGCCAATTAGCTAAATTTATCTGTGCTGATTAATATTGCCAGTGATTATGTTCTTATTGAGGTGGTCATGCCGTTAGTTAGCTGTGGAGTCGTATCTAGTCTTCTATCAGCTCCTCAGCAGCTCATGCGCCCCACCCTGTCCACAGACAGGAGATAAACCGATAAATACATTCCCAGACTGTGTACACTGATCATACATGCAATCTTGGTGTGTGTGTGTGTGTGTAACGGTGATGCTACAGGGCTTCATGTTGTGAGTGAAACTCTCTGTGCTGATTATTTCAGGTTCATAGTAACAGCCTTGTCCTTGTGTAGCTCAGCTGGCCAATAGCAGCTCACTATTTCTGCTGCTAGGAGGGAAAACAACCAATGAGGTGCTCTCATGTTTGTGTGTGTGTGTGTTCTTTCTCAGCATATGATACCTCTGCTGAATTTAGTCACTAGTTTAGCTGACGATAGAAAAGTGGTAGTCTGTCATTTGTGAGCAAAATATCTCCGGAGACGTCGACTGTCCAGATCAGTCATTGTTAAACTCCTAATCAGAACTAACTGCTATGAAAATGAAACCGTAACGTCTAAATCGTAAAGAGTGCCAGTAAAACAAAACGACCATTATTCCCCAGTTCAAAAGCTGACCATGTCGACTCATCTCGTGTCTTTCTTCCCGTAGCTGGCCTGCTGCTGCGGCGCGGCGCCCTGCTCGCTGTGCTGCAACTGCTGTCCCAAGATCAAGCAATCCACAGGGACACGCTTCATGTACGCGCTCTACTTCATGCTGGTCACCATCACCTGCGTGATCATGATGTCGCCCACCGTGGAGATGCAAATGCGTGATAACGTAAGTTCTTCAGGCCTTTTGGATATTTTACTGCCGTCTCCTCCTGTCACCCGTCACTCTCTCTCCACGTGTTGTAGCCTCATCCATGACTAGACGTCAGACGTTTTCAAAATGTCATAAGCTTTCCAAGAGCCAGCCTTTCGCCCCTGATCTGGGTCTCCACGAATATAATACACGGACGTGAAAATCGCGCCTGTCCACGTGCGCTCCCGTCATCCCGCCATGCTAATTCGTTAGCTGCTTCATTAACCTGCTATTCGATACGCTTACATTAGTCACAAAAGGACACTGCTGGGTTTTCAAATTACGCTCGTCTTCTCAGCTATTTATACACCGGTAGACAAACCTGTTAAAACATCCCAGAACAACCAGAACGTTGTTCCTAATTAAAATAAGCCAAGTACACTAAGATCAGCGCACAGGTTTTATTTCGGTCCTCCTGACTGGACGCGGTCGTGAGGATCACCCGGATACCTTATTGTCAAGACCTTCAACAAAGTCATGAAGTAATGGTCTGGTAAATTGTCTGCACTCCAATATTTTTGATCACTTGAAAAAAATGCGTGGTTCCAACAAAAGGTAAGTGGTCTGCGCTTATAAAGCGCTTTTATCCAAAGCGCTTTACACTGTGTCTCATTCACCCGTTCACACACACTCACTCACTCACACACACCAACGGTAGCAGAGCTGCCATGCAAGGCGCTAACTTGCCATCGGGAGCAACTTGGGGTTCAGCGTCTTGCCCAAGGACACTTCGGCATGTGGAGTCACGTGAACCGGGAATCGAACCTCCGACGCTACGATTAGTGAACAACCCGCTCTACCACCTGAGCCACAGCCGCTCCAAAGTGACTGTATGATGTAATATTTGATACTGTTCTCATATGTCCATCATCTTCTCACCTCACGTGCACTTTGGAGCGAACAGTTTGTGGCAATGGTCAGCAGCAGCTCCGCCGGTTACCATGGCTGCGTCCGAAACCGCATACTTACCTACCATATAGTATACGAAATACATGTATTTCTCTCGGACGCTCGTTTTCCGTTTTCGGTACTATTACCGCTAAGTGTGTAAAAGCCGCGCCCCTGAAATTTATACGCTGATAGATTAACCGTGCTTTCAGGAAGAGCGGCTGCTTACCCGCAGTATTTATTCAAGCAGTTCCAGCAGGTGAGTTTAAAATGATGGGAGCGGTTGCATTATGAATGTTGTTGGGTAGTTTAATTGGAGAGTGTTATTGCAAGAAAACATCCTCGTCTTTGCGTACTTAATGGTTAGCATACACGTGTTTAATGCTATTACGGTCAGGAGTCCTTATTACCCATTTAATGCTTTAACTATTATTGGGGTAAAATAAATGGGAGAACATGATGGGGTGTACTAATTTTACACAACAGAGGCTTTTTGATGACCTCTCTCTCTCTCTCTCTCTCTCTCTCTCTCTCTCTCTCTCTATATATATATATATATATATATATATATATATATATATATATATATATATATATATATATATATATATATATATATATGTGTGTACGTGTTAGAAAATAATAGATGTGTGAAAGAACAGAAAGAAAAACATTTCTACTCTTGTCTGGATAAGTCTAGTAGCTTTAATAATGAAACACTTGAAGTATACAGAATGGTGTTTTTAAACATACATTTTCTATCGATATTTAACTTTATTAATAAAACTGCGTGTTGTTTAATCAACATGTTTTTGTGTTTTGCGTCGGTACTGTGGAATTTTACTGGTATTGGTACCGTGACAACCCTAATATCTCATACTCACGGAGCCAGCTGAAAGCGTTTGACTTGGTTGTGTTTCTCCCCCACACACTCATTCCATCCTTTTCATATCCCTTTGCAAAAGGAAAGATTACTGCCCTTCTTCAGAACTACCCCTTTCAACCACAACAAAATACCAAACCCTGTTGCTATGACCTTTTTAAGACACTCCGTCATGAGGAAGACTAGCTTCAGACACGTGAAGTCTTTATCTACATTCAGCCAGCACTCCACTCCACTCCAAACCACAGCAGCGCACAGAACTGTACAGCACTGCGGGAGACTAAAGGGCACGGTGAACTCGCCGAGCCGTCAACAAAACACCCCGAGCATGAATCTTTAGACGTCACAAAGTACACAGAACAGACTGGTTATTATTTTCTTCTCTCCGCACTGAAATTGGGATGAATCCCTGCCAGCCGTAGAGATGGTCAGGCAGGAATGTTGTAGCGCTGTGTAATGTGGAATCAGCCTTTATGTTCTGGCCAAGCCTTTCTTTTTGTCCTTCCACTCGCCCTTTGCCTGGCCGCTGTGTAAATGCCAAGCAAAGAATAAAAGCCTGAAAGAAAAAAAGTCAAGCTCGGCCAAAGGCTGGCTTTTATAAAATACAAAAAAAAACATTAAATGAGCTTGGCGTACCTCGAAGTGATGAAAGAAGGAGGAATAGATCTTCTGAATGTGTTTTCACAGAGCGAAACACAATAAAAATATCCTATAAATGCTCGACGGAATCTCGGGGTTATACATTGCCGAGGTTTTAAGGAAGGTTTGATTTCACAGACCCCTAAGTAAGAAGCGGAAATACACGTAGGGCTGAGCTCAGATCATCATTAATCGAGACACAAACCTTCACGGTTGTACTTGTTCTCTCCAAAGGCCTGACACTACAAAGAGGTCGCCTGTATGGTTATTTCTAACTTTTTCATTTACCGTGATCCTCTGTGTTAATGGACGCGTCTGATCGAAGGGAAGATCATGGTTTATTCATTCCCATTCATTATTCATTCTCTGCAAGAGAATTCTCCATCCCGTCCGGTTGCTCTGTGCGGGACAATCGCTTTGAGAGGTGGACGAGCTTTTTATCCCCATGCAATTCGTATTATTATCTCCTGTTATAGTATATATTATAATATATAATTACTCTGTTGTTGTGGAACTAATCTTATACATGTGCTCCACATTAGCATTTTGTTTGTTAGCATTTTGGCACAGACGTGAGTTCTCGGTGTTTCCTCTGTGCAGTGTTATGGCCGTTGACCCAGCGCTGTGTTTTATTCAATATCAATATCCTCTTATTTCTTTTCAAATTGAAACAGGATTTTGTGACCGCTGACATATGGTGTCATAATAGTTTTTTTTTATTGCAATTAAAATTCTATCATGTAGTTTATGCTGTAGTTTAGTTTTATGGGTATTTGAACTGATTGCCTTGATGTTTATAGAATCAAATTCTGTATGAACGAGAGATTTCAAAGAACCCGTTATATGCTCCAGTAACGTGTGATTGGCTTCTCCATACAGAGTCGTGTTTATGTCCTACTGTGTATTTTTGTTTTCCCTTACAAGCGGTAATTCTGTATCCTCTGGTTTTAGATTCCACATTACTCTGAGATTTGTAAAAAGCTGAACGCCGGAGAGAACTGCAGCGCTCTGGTCGGCTACTCGGCCGTCTACAAGGTCTGTTTTGGCATGGCGTGCTTCTTCTTCTTCTTCTCCATACTCACCATTCGAATTCAGAGCAGCACAGGATGCCGGGCGGCCGTACACAACGGGTAAGCACTCCACTCCTGTTTTCTCTACAAGCTCGCCTTGTTTCTAAACCCTCGGCCCCCCTGCAGCCATCCCAGATTCGCAGGAGGTCCACAAGGCCATGTATCATTTGGCTGGCTTTTTTCACTCACTCCCCATGGGCTCTGTTCTGTTCCGTGCTCCTCCTTAAACACCATTACCCGCCCACTCCAACTGCGCTGTGGTATTAATTAAAAAGCCCCGTCCAGAGGAGATTTCATCAGGAGGCGAGCTTTATTCTCCTCAAACGCAATGGTTTCTGTCCCGCCGAGAGCTCTTCACTTTGCAATAATCAGATCTTTGTGTTGTATGCAAATGGTGTGAAGGAGAAGAGGAAATGGCCGGAGTGCAAAGGAGTGTGCAGGGAAGCACAGTGTAATTGCCAGCTGTCTTAAAACACGAATCCAGAATAGAAACCTGCCTTCCTAAACTTTTTACTAAAATACATGCCAAAGTACACAAGTAAGGGGAGCTTTTACAAACAGAGATTGCAAACAGAAACTGTTCTGAGACTAATGTTCTCGCTTTGTGTCTGACAGGAAAGTAAAGCCAGGCAGCTGGATTTTAAAATATGTCGGTCTAAATGTTTTGTCTTTTTTTACTTCTCTAATCTGCTTAAAATCAGATCAAAGCGATGACCACTAGCATCGGGTACCCCGGTGTCTGATCATATTTTCTTTATGTCCATCCAGATTCTGGTTCTTGAAGTTTTTGGCTTTGCTAGCCTGCTGTGCAGGAGGCTTCTTCCTACCGAATGAAGACAAGTTTCTCGAAGGTATAGTATAGCCCCCTTTTTTTGTCTCGTTTTGTTTTGTTTGTCCTCTTCCACTGTTGTTCACTCCCTGTTGCTCGTAGCTGCTGGGTACCACATGTATCAGCTTTGAACCTGGCGAGTAGTGAAGTGATCATTCATCCCGAACTGAGATCTTGAGTCTGACGAGTTCAGAACGGCCTTTGTAGTGCGCATGAAACCATTCGATTCAAACATCTGTGCTCCCGACTGTCCATAACGGCTCCACCCTGAGGCAGCTCATATTTCCGAATGTAAGATATTTTCTTCATGTTTGCAGTGTATGATTTGAACTGCGTGTGTACTATGGTATTTCATTAACCGTTCTCCATTTCTGATTGGTCAGAAAGTGTCACGGTTCTGTAACAGCTTGCACGATAGTTCTATCCCCGAGACACACAGGTGTGTGTTACCGCGCCAGTTCTAATACGTTAGCGTTTCTATAGTAAAAGATGCACAGGGACTTGTATCAAAGACTAAGATTCAAGAAACTGCCATGTCGAGTGCTGCCATGGTGAATTTTACTGAGAGATGTTTATTTTGCCGTTGTTGTTGTTTTGGAAGGAATGCTCAGTGTCAGCACTTTGTAACAGTCAGAGCTGAAGCTGTTTTCAGACACAGGAAAGTGTTCATGGCGGAGGGCTTTGTGATTTGTCATTGTGTAAGATTTTATACCTAACATGGCATTAATGTTTGTCCTGCTTTTTTGATCATCAAACCAGCAGCACTTTCTGTACAGTCCTATGATACCATAGTACATAGTCAGAAACAGTGTCCTTCACTTTTTTCTTTTCTTTTCTTCTTTTTTTTTTTTCCATAGTTATTTGGATGTTGAATTGTGTAGCTGTCAGTGGGATTGAGAGCAGCGTTCTGGCGAGCCGCCATCAGCACAGAAAATGACTTGTTTGTCGGAGTCACAGAAATAAAGGAGCTGTTGAGAATGACAGCTCAATGTGCCTTCTCTCTCTCTCTCTCTCTCTGTCTCTCGCTCTCTCTCTCTCTTTCTCCCTCCCTTTACAGTGTGGCGTTATGTGGGAGCTTCCGGGGGTTTCCTCTTCCTCCTAATCCAGCTCATGCTCCTGGTTCAGTTTGCTCACAGATGGAACCAGAACTGGTAAGATGAATCTCTGACACCATCCAACATTACCATTGTTCTTCTAATCCCCTCTCAGACATACTATATCGTCTAAATCATTCACTGAGAAAATGTTCATGATTCAGTCTTTCTGTTTCCAGCTCTGTGTCCAAATTTTTTTGGGGGTGTTTTTTTTCATTTATTTTTGGAGGGAGAAACATAAGTAAGCACAACTGGAATTCATTACACAGACTGCAGGGAGGATAGTGTAATCTGGCCAGCCATAATTTCCTCGGTAAGAAAGGCTGCATAGTTGCCTGTCTGTGTGGTCTGGTTCTATACAGTATATGTTAGTGATATAGAACGTATATAGCTGTAATGACCGGGGAGGAAAAGCCCTGTTCTAAACTGAGCTTCCAAAATGTTGAGTCTAATAATATGGTGCTGTAGGTGTGGTGTTCTATAGCTTTTAGCATTTTCATTTAGTAAAAATGCACGAATAGTTCCTATTTGGCGGATCTCTTAGCGCGCATGGCATATGTCCTTTTCAGAATCAGGAACGAGTAACTGGAAACGCTGTCGAAAACTGAGCAAAGTAAAGTGCAGTATAAAGCTGTCCTGCCAACACAACATGCAGCCACTTCACTGTTAAACAGATCGAGAGTTAGTTAATGAAGGTGCTCCCCAGCCTTGGATAATATCTTTTTATGTGTGATTTGAAGAGAAAACAAAACAGCTGGAAGCCAAAAGCTGACCACCGGCATGCTGAGTTTTTGTTGAGGATGCAAACATACAGTACAATATTCCAGAGGTCGACCGAGAGGGGATTTTACCGATAAGGATGACGTTAAGTTGGGCAGTACCTGCCGATAACCGATTACTCAACCGATAGTTTTTAAAATTTATACTGAATTAAAACACAACACTCAAAGTAAAATATTGAACTTTATTACAAAAATAAACAGTACTGACTGTAGCATGGAAATGTACTGTACTTTTTAAAATGAAAAACATCTATAAATATTAATATATATTAACTATTAATGCATATTAAAGTAAATTAATGATAAAGGTATTTAAAGATCCAAGGTAAACAAAAAAGTAACACTCCAAATAACAAAAATAGAGACATCCAAAATGTATCAATAACGCAACAAAATTTCTCAGCGCTAGTTTTTATTTCGCCTCTAGAGGCCGCTCTTGTTCTGTGTAATGACAGCGGACGCTTCTCAGTCACTCTAGCCACAGACGAAACCGGGAAAAACTTTCCGATAGCCGATCAGTCGGTCGACCTCCTACAATATTCTACCTCTGAGCCATTCCTAATGTCTTTGATAATTGCAACGGCACAGTCGTCTCCAACACAGGGCTTGTTTGTCTCTGTGTGAATGCACTTAATTAGCTCACTCGCCATACTTTATTATCTTAACTTAGCCTAGTTTAAGTCATTTAGGTTTCTAGGAAACCAAAACACGGAGCTGGGCGACACACTGGAGCTTTCACTTGGCCAGTGGAGACCCCTTCAGCGCATTGTCAGATTTCAGAAATATACTGGATATTCTATATTGTGCTTTCGAATATGACTAGCAAAACACTAGATACTAAATAGTTCTGTAAATGAACTGCATGTTCCTGAGATGACGGGTTATAGAGAAATGTTAAGTAAACTAGTGTGATTAAAATATTTTATCCCACATTTCTTTTCTATGAAGTGTGGTTTTCTGTTGAGACTTTTGCAGCAGTACCAAGTGCTTCTGGGTAACCGCTGTTTAACCTTTCTATATAGAAATATGTGGCCTAGATATGATGTGTTTTTGTACCGCTGCCTTTCAGATGAACAGACAGAAGGTCAGGTAGTAAGAGCCAAACAGACAATAGGGAAACAATCCAGAGGAAGCCCATGGAAGACGAAAGAGCAGAATGGTTTCCTCTCTCCGGCTCTAATTAGCAAACTCAGTGTGGACAAAAATGTTCCCGAGTCCTGCAGTCGTGTTAGAAGACAGCTATACTCTGTGCGTCCCCCTGTGACGAAAGGAGTGTGTGTGTGTGTTGTGAAATACAGTGCTGTGAAAGTATTTGCCTGATGTCTTCTGTTTTTGTGTATAGCTCATACTAAATTGTTCCATAAATTAAAACAAAATCTAGGATAAAATAAAGGCAGCCGGAATAAACACAAAATATAGCTTTTAAATGATGTTATTTATTGAAGCAAAAAAATTATCCGATACCAACTGGACCTGTGTGAAAATGTATTTGCCCCCATAGTTTCTAATTCCCCAAATCTATGAAGCTGCATTCATAATGGGGTTCAGCTAGACTAGACACAACCAGGCCTGATTACTGCAAACCCTGTTCAATCACATCAACACTTAAATAGAACTTTGTCAACAGCAGGAAGTTGTGTAAAAGGTCTTACTCAGTAATACACTATGCCAAAGCTGAAAGAAGTTCCAGAAATGATGAGGAAGAAGGTGATTGAAATACATCAGTCTGGGAAGGGTTACAAAGCTACTTCAAAGGCTCTGGGACTTCAAAGAACCCCAGTGAGAGCCGTTATCTCCAAAAGGAAAAACTCAGCACAGTAGTGAACCTTGCCAGAAGTGTCCGACCTTCCAAAATTCCTCCAAGAGCACAGCGACGACTCATCCAGGAAGTCACAAAAGAGCCAAGGACAACATCAAAGGACCTACAGGCCTCTCGTGCATCAATAAAGGTTCATGACTCCACTATCAGAAAGACACTGGGGGAAATGTCATCCATGGAAGAGAGGCGAGGAGAAAACCACTGCTAACCCAGAAGAACATTAAGACCTGTCTGAATTTCGCCAAAACACACTTTGATGATCCTCAAACCTTTTGGGAGAATGTTCTCCGGACTGATGAGTCGAAAGTGGAACTGTTTGGAAGACAGGATCCCCGTTACATCAGAATTCAGAAATCCACAAAAAGATCATCAAACCTACAGTCAAGCGTGGTGGTGGAAGTGTGATGGTGTGGGGATGCTTTGCTTCTTCAGGGTCTGGGCAACTGGCAATAATTGAGGGTAACATGAATTCTGCTCTCTACCAGAAAATCCTAAAGGAGAATGTCCGGTCTTCAGTCCGAAAATTGAAATTCAAGCACAACTGGATTATGCAGCAAGACAATAATCCAAAGCATAGGAGTAAGTCCTAGTCCTTTTAAGTTTAAGTTTAAGGTGGTAATTAGTTTTTCACATGGGTGATAGGTGTTTGATAACTTTTTTTGCTTCAATTAAAATAAATAAATAAAACCTGTACTGTGTGTTTACTCAGGTTGCTTTTGTTTTATGTTGTATTTCATTTGAAGATCTAAAACTATTTAGTACGAGATGTACACAAAAACAGAAGAAATCCGTTTTTCACAGCGCTGTAAAGCAGGTGCTGGTCAGGAAAAGCGAAGGCAACGATAGCTGATTTCTTCACATTCTTCTTGTTAACTCAACTAAAAGGAATTCTTGCAGCCACAGCGTTTCTACAGCCGACTATATTTTAACAGACTGTGACTGGCTTGAGTTCCGTGGGTACAAAAGTCAGGAATAAAAAGTTTAAATGGCTCCAGTAAACAAATATCATGGCACGTATTTTCTGTCTAAGCCAAATAGTTGAATTGCTTGGTTATGTTCATAAAATTAACCTGTTGTTATTATAAGGAGAATATATATATTTTTTCCACATAGTGCTAGTTTTTAAAGCACAAAAAAGTAGTGATAGCTAATCATGTAGGGTTTCATGCCCGGTTAATTAAACTGTTTCTTCCTCCTCTGCAGGAGTTCGGGTGTAGACCACAACAAGCTGTGGTATGCAGCGCTGTCCTTTGTCTCGTTGGTGCTCTTCTCCGTGGCAGTGGGGGCTCTGGTCTTTATGGCCATGTACTACACGCATTCTGAGGCCTGCTTCCTCAACAAGGTCTTCCTGGGGGTGAACTCGAGTTTATGCTTCATCGTGTCACTGCTGGCTATTTCACCCTGCATTCAGACATGTGAGTCAGCATGACGGCAACTCCCAGTACACCCAGTTGAAACTCGCAGTCGAATAGGGCAGAGACCAGCTGCTTTGTTTATTGTCGAGTTCTCAGGAGGGACGCTATCTGCGATATGATCAGACGTATCGTTCTTATTGCAAAACTAATACCATTTGCTCGTTCAACATGATCAAGAGTTAGCTTGACCCGACCAACAGTTTGTCCAGATTTATCTTTAGAGCTGTTTATTACGGGGTGAGTATTCCAGAAGTAGCAGTAAATTAAACGCCGATGGTTCAGGACCCTCATGTCATTCCTAGAGAGATCTGGTCAGGTCGCAGTGGTCCTTAGCGTCCTTAGGAGTTTTGGTAGCGTGGCATTTAATTAAAAGTCACTGTACTGAAGCTCAAAATTTCTCAAGCTCAAATATTCAATATTATACTTAACCCGCACGTGAGGGACCTGATGGCTGGTTTATATCTGATGCATTGTAAGGGTTCCATGGGTCAGCATGGTGGTCAGTACCCTCACCCCGGGTATTGATCCCTGCTTCGTACACATGAACGTTTTTGGAACTACGTGGCAGTGTGGAGGGGGAGGAACAGCACAGAGCAGAAGTGGAGAATTTTGAAGAAAGGCTGGTGGCAGAAATGCAAAAATACACACTCATGACTCATGAAGACAATCAGATGACATCTGTGTGGTGCACTGGCATTAGAAGACTGTTATCGTCTCTCTCTCTCTCTCTCTCTCTCTCCCTTTCTCTCCTCACTTTGTTAATTGGTTGAATAGATCATTCTGTAAATGCAGTAAATACACCTACATTCTTCTACTACACGCAGCAGATCAGCCCCAGGCACAGCCGTTTTCTAATAAATCACACGTTTGCCGAGGCCCGTCCACACAGCGCCAAATCCACAGCACTCAAAGTGAACATTTAAAATGCCTTTTTGTTTTTTTTTGACCGTAGGGACCACACACACGTCTCAGATCTTCACACACGATGCGGAACGAATAAACCAGCCTTAGGGAAGAAAATATCCGAATGCTCGTGCACGAGGAGGAGGTTTTCAATGTGGCGCACTGACACTGTACTCGGTGAAATAATGAGCGCTTCTGTGTGTGTATGCGGTTCATTTGTGTCTCGCAAATAACGTTTCACGTGTTGTCTTCACAGTCCAACCGACTTCAGGCCTGCTCCAGCCAGCTATCATCAGCGTCTACGTCATGTACCTCACCTTCTCAGCCCTGTCTAGCAAGCCCATAGAAAGTGAGTAGCTGTGTGTGTGTGTGTGTCTCTTAAGTGTATGTATGGTTTGCACTGGTATCATTTTACAAGTTTGTGTGGTTGCAGAAATAGAGTCGTAAATGGAGTTTTATGGAAGGATGTGGTAACAAAGATTCCGCATCAACTCCCC
Source organism: Ictalurus punctatus (assembly GCF_001660625.3). Taxonomy (NCBI): domain Eukaryota; kingdom Metazoa; phylum Chordata; class Actinopteri; order Siluriformes; family Ictaluridae; genus Ictalurus; species Ictalurus punctatus. The sequence goes on from NC_030437.2 coordinate 6,591,759, forward strand.
TGTCTGTTTCTCTCTCTCTCTCTCTCCCTCAGCGGTGGAGTATGATGGAAAGAACCGTACCGTCTGCACCTTTCCTTTGTCCGGATCAGACGGCGACAGAAATATAGCGACGGGAGTAGGAACGGCCATTTTGTTCGGCTGCGTGCTTTATTCATGGTATTAATGTTTCCTTTCATTTTTCATTCTTTTTTTTTTTTTGCTCCTTTGTCATTTTCTTCCGCCGTAGTAACACCCATGTATTTCAGCCATTAAAGCAAAATCCCCTCGCAGAAATACTAGATCATTTAAAAGGGTGTGTATAGAGACCAGTCCCAAAAAGACCATAAACATGCAATTATCTGGTTAAGCCCGTGTGTTCATTCGGACATAAAAACAGGGATCCTCGCCGAAGCCGGAGCGCAGATCAAAGCCTTCTTCGTTTAGCTCGTACAAAATGGAGGAGCCTCGCATGTGTTTCCCATTAACTACAGACATGTCTATTCAAGATGTCTCTAAGGCCCGAGGTTCCATTTACACACAGACGGTATTGGTGGAGACGTGCGTATATTCTCGGCTCGACTTGAAATGATTTTTCCAAATCGTTTCCAGTTTGTTTTTTTTTCCCACCCAAAAAATACAGAGAGAAATCTGCTTCAGACAGAAAGGGAACTTTCCACTAGCGCCATTATAATAAAGAGTTCCTTGTACACCATCGAGCATAAAATGCTCTGGTCCTACTAATTTCGCTGTCGGTTAAAGGACAAGATGAACGGTCAGCATCGATTCAACAATTTTATTTGTAGCGTGCTTTTGATGATCGACGTTAGCTTTACAGAAATCTAAAAATACAATTCCCAAATGAGCAAGCCAGAGGTGACGGTGGCAGTGAAAGGTCTGATGAAGAAACCTTGAGACCAACTCGAAGGACGGCAGGATTACTTTGACGCAGCCCGTATTTAATTAAGTGTACATCTAAGACTTTCTTTTTGTGTACAGTTTGACCTCGACGACCAAGAGGAACTCGGCAGTGTTACGAGTGTACAGAAACTCCATGCAAGAGAATGAGGTCTTTACCTTACAGTCTGTGTATAAATACGCTAATGATGCTGTGGATGCATTACTGCAATTCCAGACGAGATTAAATACATGATTCAATAATCAGAGTTTTTTCATCATCCTTTCAGAGGGCACGTTGCTGCTTCTGCTGCACTGACTATGCCGGTAAGAATTCGTTTTTGATATCTGTATTCACTTCTCTTTTTATTATTATTGATTTTTGTTTCTGATGGAAAAAATGGTTCTGTGATTTATGAAATTTTGGAGCCGCGAACCGACTGTGCCAGAAAGCTTGATGGTGTCTCCTGGTGGCCATGCAGGACACTGCACACTTTATTCTAAGTGCCGATTGCACTGCGGATTTGTTTCGCAGATGACTATGATGAGGAGGAGAAGAGTGCAGGAGGACAGAATGTCATTTATGATGAGAAAGAGGGCACCGTCTACAGCTACTCCTACTTCCATTTCGTCTTCTTCCTCGGCTCGCTCTACGTCATGATGACGGTCACGAATTGGTTCCAGTAAGTTGTTTCCCAGGAGGAAATTTATTACGTTCACTAATACTTTGAAACAAAAAAGAGAAGAAGTAATTGTACAATCCGAATTTGTGCTTCCTTGGGTGTACAGGGTGTCCCAAAAGTCTCCATTATCACTTTTTTTTGTAAACACACAGAGTTGTCTCTCCTACTCATGTTCTTCTTTTGTCAAAGGCGTACTTAAGGGCTATCTCGGGGGGGGGGGGGGGGGGGGGGGGGGGGGTCAAACATATAATATATTAGGGATGTCACGAGAACCGATACTTCAGTACCAAGTCACAGTAACATTCAGTGACATTCTTAAAACGTGACAGTACTTGTTTTTCTGCAGTAGCATTGGTACTGTTGGTAATGAAGGTACCGAGGTTGCAATTCTTCCGGAACTGAAGGGGGCAGCAAATACGCACAAGTGTTTTAGTCGGTCCACAAGTGGTGAAGAAGAAAAGCGTGTGTGGGCGCGTTTAGGAGTGGACCTTAGCACTGCTTTATTAGTCGTTGACTGACTGTTTGATAACTAAAATATCTCTCTCTCTCTCTCAGTATCAGCTAGAGGAGGATGTCCTCCAGTAGTTTTTAATTTTATTTAAAAAAAAGTATTTTAATTTTTTTTAAAAGCACGTCGTGGTATCGACTTTGGTATTGAGTATCGTGTACTTTTGGTGGTATCGGTACCGACTTCTAGATTTTTTTTATTGTGACATCCCTACAATATAAACTACGTATGAATAATTTTGGAAGACATTTTGCTAAAAAGTCTTAATTTCCCCTATATGTGGAGACTTTTGGGACACTCAGTGGCTAAAGTGTAGGTTTTACTGTGCCCTCTGCCTGAAAAGATGGAAAAACATGGATTTTCTAACATGGTTCAAGCACTCCCAGCAGACATTGTACTCTCTACAAACTGAGTATGTTTGCAAATCAGGAGCGGTAAATGATCTCTATGATGCAAGTTATTTGTTTGGCTCATTCAGAATCAGCACCGAGTAGCTGCTTAAACGTATTCATCATAAACGTATCCTTTCATGTTTCCTCCTTGTAAGCATTTCAGTGATGCTGCAAATGATCATGCTTGAGATATTAACGCCACTGAGCACTAGACAATGTCTATAGACCGCTATGTCAATAGTCATGGACCACTCAATAGACCACTTTGTGCCCAGCACTGTTGTAGTTGACTGGGAGACGGTAGCGTTTCCCAATCAGGAGATAATTTGGGTTGTTCCAGCTCAAGTCTTACATACTTGGCTCGCCATTTCAGAGAACTGGGCTAATCAGCTAATGTTTCCAAGCATTGAAACTAAATAGTGGAATGGATTTGTTTACCAGCTCAATCCATTCACATATTTGAAATAGTTTTGGGTAGAGGAATGGTTTTTTTTGTTGTCGGAAACCATTCCAATTAATACGAGAATGTCTAATCAATGTATTTGTTCATCAAAGATTATATTAATGTGTATCAGTTTTTTTTTAAAAATATTTTTTAATATGAATCAGCCATGTACTTGAGCCGAGAAATGTTCTCCCGAATTACTGATCTTTCGTGAATATCCGCCCTATCGTTCAGGCAGTCGTGTTTCCTTAATTAATCAGTCCAAACCGATTGTAGCTCTCTGTATATTTGAATAATGTGAGCTGATTTCCTGTGCAATCTGTGTTTCTTTGCAGTTATGACAATGCTAAGATCGAGAGGTTGTTGGAAGGGAGCTGGTCAGTGTTCTGGATCAAGATGGCGTCATGTTGGGTTTGTCTCTTCCTCTACATGTGGACCCTGGTGGCCCCCATGCTCTTCCCAAAGAGGTTTGAAGCATAAAGGCAGATTCCAAATACATCCCGTCTATCCTACCAGTCAAACGTTCTGTAGATTTTATGTTACTGTTCCTTAAGAGTTCAACTGCCTGACACCTTAAATACAGATCGATGGAGATTTGTTACTTGTATTAGTTTTGATGTCATTCCGAAGGAAAATGGAAACCAAGGTATGAAAGCAAAGCATTGCTCAGGCTCACTTCACTGTTACTGTATTGCGTGTTACATGTGCATTTTTTTGATAGATAAAGTATTCTATGCAAGTCAACCAAGAGCATGCGTTTAATTCCAACATTATGTATATTTTTTTTTTGCCTTTTTTTTTTTTTTTTTTTTTTTTTTTAAACGTTACCTTGTGTTTTGACTTCCGTGTTTATATGACGTTTTTATTTTTATACACAGTTCACACCAAAATAATAGATAGCTGTGAAGAACATTTATTTTACAGTGTATTAGCTATGTCTTAGCCTAATAGAATATAATGATTGTTGGGGAAAGCAAACATTCCTGGAGCACTCTCCCTTTAATTTTAGGCTTGGAGAATTTTAAGCTTCTGAACAATGTCGCGCAGTAAAGAAAATGACTCTTTCATATTGGAGTGTCTATACATTTGGGGGGGTAAATCCGAAGGTTCTTGCAAATACAGTTAGCTTAGTGGTGATGGTGGCGATCATCTTTTAGTGCTGTGGTGTTTTGCTTTGTTTGTTTGTTTGTTTGTTTGTTTTTGTTTTGTTTGCTTTTTTTTTTTTTAAACATTTTTTTTTTTAAAATTACATCCAAATGTGCCTTGGATGCTCTAAATTATTTGAACGTATTAGAGCCATACTCATGCTCTAGACTTGCATTTACTCATCCCAGTGTAAATAAGTTGCATTTCACACTACACTACTTGTGTGACACTGCCATGTAAAGTCAGGTTATAATGAAAATTTGTAAGTCAGATTTGATCATTTGTAATTAGTCAGAAATTGTTGAAATAAGGAAGTTGAAGTGTTTCTTAGTTTAAGCATACAGTTTAGCTGTACCCTTTAATCTTATGTTGCATCTGCTTTTATATGTTTATGATGTTTATCATGAGAAACATGTGTGAAACTAAATATTGAACTGGATTTCTTTTAAAAGTTCAAATGTGGTGTGTTTGGGTTGTTTTTTTTTTTTTTTACAATTCTAAAATAATGACTTCTTTTGCTTTTCATTTAACACGCATGTAGCATGTTGGTTTGGATTTGAACATTGGCATTGCCTCTAACAATCAAAAAGGAAGTAAAGATTTGTCATCTTGTGCTGTTTGCCTTAAACACGATGCGTCAGTACATCTCAAAATGCGAAAGGAGTCAACATGTGAACTTGTACCTTTTCTGAGGTAAAACTCCATAAACACTGTATTCAGGATTTTCTCCCATCTAAGCGTAAACGAATCAAGGCTAAAGAGCCGATTTAAGTTGAACACGTATCGAGTCGTGCACGCGTCGCTTGTTTGATACTCCTTTCCACTCTAGATTGTTGTTTTACATTTCCTCAAAGCGCTATTAAGGAGTTGCTGCATCAGTGCCATGACCACTTCGAGAACTCTTTTAACCGAGAGCACGTTTTAGCTTTTAGTTTTAAAACCTCAGTTGTTACAAATGCTAAAAATGTACGTGCAATTCCTGACTAACAATAAGCTGCGTGCAGACTTCTCTTTCTACATGTATATCTGTGAATTATATGGTGCTCTATATTGTCACATTGTGTCTAGGTGTGAAAGATGAAGGCTAGAGCTTTGTAAAAAAAAAAAAAAAAAAAATGTATCTGATTAATTTTATTGTCTAAAGAGGACCACTATACACGTTCATACTATTTACACTATGCTGTAACTCTTCAAATTCCTGTGTTTCTACTCATTTTTTGCATGGCATAAACTTTGAGCTTCTCAACAAAAAAAAAAAGTGTAGATATGTTTGCAAAAAAAAAATCTGACTTTCATTTTAAAATACGCATTACGTTGTTTTCTTACTTGTTGAGTATTTTGAGATGATTATAAAGGACTCGAGTCTAACTGTGCAAGAGAAAACCTGTACTTTTGAGGTCATATGTTTGACCTTTTAAATAAATAAAAGAGAAACTACAAAAAAAAATAAACGTGTTCATTTTCCGTAGAAAGAGAAGGTGGCTTTTAATTGCATCTTGGTAGATCGTGACAGGGAGCTGGTGTAGAAAAAGCTAGGAAAAGATTCCATAACATTTTTTGATGCTACCCAATCCTAATAAAATTACAAAAAGAACCACGTTTCCACAGTTTTACACCCATCCCATAATAAGCATTCACAGATTTACAAAAGAAGAAGGAAAAAAAAAAAAAGTTGGTTGTTTTGAGGTTGAACAGAATCTGACATTCCTCTTTCATAGACCGGCTGCTCTAAACATGAATCTCTCCGCAAACATTCATTTTCCTCATACAGCATTTAAAACCCATAGACCCCTCACTTATTATTCAATTATTCATCTTAAAGCACATTACTCATCCGTGAGCATTCTGAATTATTCATTATCGTTATTATTCACAGTGAAACTAATAGGAAAGTTGTGTATGAGAGTAGAGAATGCAAGTCGGGTCCCAAAGTCATCATTAGTTACCGTCAGGCTTGCTGACTTTTCCATGTAACACTGAATGCATCCAATATGTGAGAAAAGCACAAAGAAGCATTTCTGCTTACTTGAATTCCACCTTCCATAGTCGACTCGTTTTGTGGAGACATTACGGCAGACTTTACCCCGAAATTCTTACAAAGCAACTGGTTAATATGGTACTCTTAAATATCTGGTCCAATTTAATCCTCCTTAATTATAAGAGACAATAATATGATTTATTTAAATAACACTAACCAACCCATTGTATCCCCCCCCCCCCCCCCCCAGCTCCAGTCAGATATACTGGGCATGTGGTTACTGCGTAGACTTATCCTGTGTATCCTCTTTCCTGATGGAGTCCTGTGCAACGTGCTCCTGGTAGTCTTCAGGGATCGTGTCTGTAAATGCAATGCGTATTTAAAGAAAAATGAAAAATTCAGTTCCTTCAGGTGATCTGAGGTGCCGAAATCATCGAGAGCGGTTCGCTTACCATTGCAGCGATATTTCAGATTGGACCAGATGATGTTTTCCTGGGAGAAGCAGAACACGCCCAGACGGCCCCCCCTCATGCTCGTGTCGATGACCATGCCGGAGTCTGCCACCATGCTGGCGCCTTCATAGAAACGGACCCTTTCCGAGCAAATCGACGCAATGGTAAATAAAACATATGCATATCATTTCTAGCAAACAGAATGTAAAAGTTCTACACTGTGGGTCAGTCTCCTTTACGCTGTTACATAGGTATTTATGATATGATGCTTTGCTAAACCATGATGATTTCACCGTCGAGCTATGGATAGATGTTCGATTTTAGCCTTTCCAATTAATATCACAACCAGCCATCCACGGGAAAGAGCATTTTTAACATTAGCATGTTTGCGTTTTGGCATCAAGCTAGCATTTTTTTTTGGAATTCAACAACATTTACAGTCTCTCCTTTCAGTGTTCCCTCCGAAGCCACGCCTCCAAAGCAGATGCAGAAGTGCTGCCCGGGCTAGAACACCTGAATGCTGGTTTAAGAGCGTGATTGACAGTAAACACAATAGGTTGGATTCTGGTTCGTTTGTTTTAATGTTTTTTTTAGTCTCTAATTTACAGAATCTGGGGCTTTTTTTTTTTCCATTCGTGCAGCTATTTTATTGGTAGCTTCCACAACTATCAACCATTACACCATTTTTACTGACTTAAAAACTATTAAGACCTTATACTTAATGGCTGAGCCATCTCACCTGATGTATCCGACTTGAGGCCGATGCTGCAGGTTCCAGCGGTATGAGACCTTGTCCTTCCAGCCTACGTTACGAGGATCTTTCCACAGCAACTGCACTTGATCCTTGGTGTTCCCCGTGTGCCACAGAGAGTTCCTCAGAAACTCGCCAGGCCCCGTCTTGGATTTCACAGCCTCAATGTAAAAAGATGACACACTGAGCTAAATTACTCCCATTCATATTTACGAACCAACTCAAAACGTATTTTGTACACAGCATCTTGTTTCTGCACGTCATTTAAGGTCAGTCCTGAAGCTCTAATAATAATAATCACAGAGACTAATGACAACCACAGCAGCATAATGATAATTATATTCTGCGTCAAAAGCTAATCGTGATAGAAAGTTGCGGAACCTTGAGCTGGATGCCAGGTTCAGCCACGGCCCTGAAAGGCACAGCCTGCCAGTACGTCTGCTCTGTCTGCTTCCACATAACCACGTAGAAACTGGAAGAGTCCTGGTAGCCAAAGATGAAGCCAGCGTAGTCATCGTCAGTCACAGTGTTCACATGGAAAGTTCCCTCGAAATCCACGCCACTGAAAGCTGTGTAACCTGAGAGGAGCATCATGGACCGTTTCATTTAGATTATGACCAAACATCATAATCTAAATCCACTAGCACATTGTTTTAAGATATCCCCATTGTTCCATTTTACTCAATATAATTAATCCCTGCTCTGGTTCACATCGTCGCTGTATTTGAATAACGTCCGACAGACCTACCCACTGCGAGTCCTGGATCGCTGTTCATCGTCTGAACGATCTCCATGCCCTGATTGAGGACGACCCAGTTGGGGTCAATCTGAGCCTCGCCTTCCGGGTCCAACACCACAGTCTGATATGCTCTGAAGTCTGTCAGTGTGATCTCTGCATTCTCAGGACATGTGTCGATCTTGTCAATCACCCGGTCCTGGTCAAAGTCTCCAGTACATGCATCACCCACATTGTCATCTAGTCAGTGTACAGAAAAACAGAACTATGCATTAAGACAAAAAGTATAATGCAAGGTATACATGTACATATACATATACTATAAGCCATATTGTACTGTCTTTATCTTCTTGGTCTGCATTGGGCACCAATCTGCAGTTGTCTTTATTATCTGGCACGCCATCGTTATCGTCATCATCATCGCATTCGTCCCCAAGCCCGTCCTTGTCCGTGTCTAACTGAGCGCTGTTCATGACTGTAGGGCAGTTATCTTTGGTGTTCTGGTGTCCGTCCCCATCACTGCGATCACATTTAGTGTTAGGAATTGGTGGGTGAATTAGTAAATCGCCAGAAGTGAATTCATGATATGGTAAATGTAAATACATTTACCTGTCACTGTTGGTATCGCACGTGTCTCCTACAAGGTCATCGTCGACATCTGACTAGAAGACCAAGCAACCACAGGCAGTGGGTATAACAACCAAGTGAAGTATTTCCCATCCCATTTTCAGCTATTCTAAATAATAATTCCTATAACCATGTCTGATTTGGTCAAAAGGTACAGGGTGTTTAACAGTAAAACAATGAAGACTACAGCAGTCTGTGTAGCGTTTTCCCTTGACTTGATCTAAATCCCTTGACTTGATCTAAGACCTGCTGCTGTAATCATAAAGACTATGATGCACATACTGAGCTTCTTTTCAACACATTTAGTACTTTTGGTTCTAGAAGAGTAACGATTTAATCCCACGATTTGGTGTCACCCAGAAGAGGGGGAGTGAGATGCCTTTTGAGACTGGTTCATCTCAAGATTTCTTCCTCATGTCTTCTCAGGGAGTTTTTCCCCTGTCCGCTGCCGCCTCTTGCTTTAAACACTTAGAGTCGAAATGTACGTCTGGAACGTCTTGTTAAAAGTGCTATACGAATAAAATTGAATTGAATCAATTACGGATCACTTATCGTGTTTGATAGAGTGTGACAAAATTGGTAGGACCAGAAGAGTTGCCTTGGCTCTTCTTCTGAATTTAGATCTTTCTAGCTCAAAAGGTTTCCGAGACTACTTTATAATGGCACTAGTTGAAACTACTCTTTCTGCTGAAGCGTCTGTGGAAAGGAGGGATATTGTACCTGGTTGGGGTTGGGCACATCAGGACAGCTGTCACAAATATCTCCCACACCATCATTATCACTGTCCACTTGGTCACGGTTGGGAACTCTCTGGCAGTTATCCAAAATATTTTTCACGCCTGGTCATGAGAACAGAACGGAAATGATGAGTAACTGGCTAACACGATTGAGGCAAAGTCATTACATAAACCCATAAACATGTACATAAACACAGTTCGATGTGAATAACCGTTCCTATATACCCTAAAATAAATGGACGGTGCAAATGGACTCCATTATTTAAGAATTTTGGTATGCACAACACAATAATGCCTTTGTGTACGTGTTGCATATTTCGAGCTATGTGTCACAAGATGGCAGTGTTTCCGTTGAGACTCTTGCAAAATAGTTTCCACTGGTCATTAACTCCTGGCTAGGTTTCACGGTGGAAATGTGGTTTTGCCCACAGAGACATGACCAGCATGTGAAAGATCGAGTCAAGTGTCTGGAGTCATGCCTTTACGAACAGACTATAAATGTCAATCTCTGCCTGGGCTTGTTTGTTTGTTTTTATGTCTCAGACTGGAACATATCACTGTGCATTAGAGGAGCATTATCGATAGGGTACTTCAAAGGAATTGCCAGTAAGTATGCCCTTCAGGCCAACTGAAAACCTAATAAGGAGCCCCTTTGAAAAAGAGGTGCTTCTAACTGGTGCCCTGAGGTATACAGGGGCACCGTTTCTTCTCTTTTTCCTCCAAAAATGACAAATCTGTACAAAAACAGGCAGATAGAAAGAAGATATTATAAAACACCACTTCTGAGTCTGAAAGAAAACAAATGTGATCAAATGAGAGAGAGAGAGAGATAGAGGTGTGTGTTTCAGTAGCAGCCTGTGAAAACCCTTCCCATGACTCAAAAGTGCTCTACTCAGGATAGTTCTGAAAACGACAGGCTTTCAACTAGAAGTAAAAGTACAGCAGAGTTATTACATCTCCTTAAAGCGAAAAAGGTAGAAAATTCGAGACTTCTTTCCAATTCCATTGAAAGGTGTCCCACCTAGCTGTGGATTTATAATCAAATCTATTTATGGGGGGGGGCTTTAACTTTACAAAAGGAAATTCTCACTTTTTCAGCATCATCCACATCCACTCTTTGTCTCATCACCTGAGGTGAAAATCTCTCAGCATTCAAACACGAGCCTTTTTATCAGGTTATTTCTACATTTTGAAATCCCCTGTCGTCTGTTCGGAGTGTTTACGTGCTCTTCTATGTTTTGATGACGATGTGACGGCAAAGGAGCGGACATTTCGAGAGCTGGTATCTGATTATAAATGATATTGATTGAGCTTATTTATTTTTCGCTTCACGCTTAGTTAGACAGTGCATTTACAGCCATGTTTGTTAAACTGGTTCCTTACAGAGGCTGTTACACATTTTTGGTATCTCTACCCACAGTATAGAGCTTTTTTTATTATTATTATTATTATTATTATTTATTTTTTTTAAACAAACTAATATTACAACCTATGACTTCCAAGCAGATGGCAGCATCCCTCATTATCTGACATCTTAATAAAATTTCTAAATATGCCTCAGATCACAGTGTTCGGCGTTATTACCATCGCCATCCATGTCATCGTCACAATCATCTCCGAGTCCATCCTGGTCTGTGTCCCGCTGGTCTGGGTTATTTACTTTTAGGCAGTTGTCACATGCGTCACCATGAGGATCTTCATCACTGTTCTTCTGGTTTACGTTTGGGGTCAGCCAGCAGTTGTCCTGTTTTTTTGGGGTTTGTTTAATTTAAATTACAGATGTATAAGTTACGTTATTTAAACTGTAAAAATCTCCTGAATTAGGATGAGCTGATTCCTGTTGTATACCTTCTCATTGAGGATTCCATCGCTGTCTGCATCTTCATCGCAGGCATCACCTTTTCCATCGCCATCTGCGTCTTCCTGGCCTGAATTCGGCACAAACATGCAGTTGTCCTGGAAGCAACGTGCATGTGATCAATCATTCACATAGAAGTAAGTAAAGATGACGAAAAGCCCCTGTGGGCATATAAACACTTGTGAAGTAGTATGAAATGAAGAATGGTAAATATGCGTCACCTTTTTGCAGTATGTATCCTGGCATGGAAGTTTTTTGTCAGGGTATGCGTCGATGTCCGTGTCCTTCCCGCAAACGTAGCCGTTACCGGCCCAGCCGATGTTGCACTGATTGAGGTAGAAGGTATTACAAGATGTCTGCTCGAACCCAGGCTAAACCACAACACTTGCATGTACTGTATCTGAACATCTCACCACACAGCTGATGCTTCCATCTCTCTCCACAATACACTCCGCGTTGACATCGCAGGGGTTGCGCTCACCGTTCCCACACAGCCTGGTAGTGAGAGCAGCAGGATCAACCGGATCAGATCCAGGATCCTGAGGTCCAGAGGTCTGCTTGCAGCCACTTGTCGGGTCTCCAGTGAACCCAGGCTTACACTCTCCACAGTAGAATGAACCCTAAAAGTGGCTTGTTTAATTTATTAACACTGTGTGCAGGAGGCTAGCAAAATATAGACAGAATCATGATCAGTGAGAACATCTTTTAATATCTTACCAATGTATTGTGGCAATAGGAATTAGGAGTGCAGCCTCCATTGTCCACACTTTGGCACTCGTCTATATCATTACAGACCTGATGCATAGAGATTTTGGTAATGTTCCAACATGAGCCACAATAAACAGTGAATTGAATCTCAACTAATTGAACAAATAACTGAAAACTAAAAAAAAAAATATGACGTGTAATGTGGGACTTCCAAGGGCATCAATTAGATCCAAGAGGGGAACCTCCAAAGTAATAAATTCATCGTGAAGGAGGTTTAAGGGAATCCAAATTTTCAAAATTATAGGTACTATTGTACTGTACACTATGAACTCTAAGTGGTTCTTTGGTTTGTCACTCATGGGTTTTCAAAAAAGGTTTCAAATGAACCATTAATCTTCCAAAGTACATAAAGGAGCATTCTATCCAATATTGTAATTCAAGGTGACGAAATATAACTTGTTTGATCTTAAAAGTTTCATCCGAAGGCCTCGGCTGCGAAATGTTAAATTGCCTGCCTTGCTTCACCGCTACGAGACGATCATAAATATCCTAGAGGATCAAGAGCATTACAGACAAGTGTAATGAGCAGTTAGAAAGCAATCATTTCCTCACCTGCTTACGTAACTGGGCGTAGGTGTTGCCCGCACCCTGCAACTCTGGCCCACTGTACCCTCTGGGGCATCTCTCACACCGGAACCCTGGGACTGTGTTAATGCATCGCACACCAGGGAAACACGGGTTGAACTGACACTACAAGCACACAAATCACAACACAGCAACAAAAAAAAATCTCTCCAGATTTCCATTTCATAACACCATGCCAGCCTTTGAATGACTGGGTTTGGAAATGATTTGCTCTCATGGTGAGAGATTACCTCAATCGTTCCGTAAATCTCTTTTCAATCCAAATTGTTCCACTCAAACAATGACTGTCTGAGTCAAATGCAAATAAAATCTTGATAAAGTGCTATTACACGCTGGTTTTATTGAAGGATTTGTTTATCCTACTAAAGCAGAGCCCTGAGAGCTAGCCTAGTATACTGCTGTGTGTAATGGAAAGAACAGTAAATCGCCTTTTGATCACTTACGCCTCTACGAGAGAGTGTACCACGACTGCATCGCTCTCCCCATCTGTTTGCAGGATGGCTTTGATTTGATATATTTGTGGATAATAGAGTACACACACAATGCCACTATCTGTATCTGTATCTATGTAGTACTCCAGATATTCATATTTGTATTTGTAATTTAAACCTGAGTAGGCGTGGCCTAAACCAGAACTGTTTGTGGTTTGTTTTTTTAAAATACAGATGTGTGCAGTTGTTTTTTTGGGGGGCTTTTTTTTTGTACCTACCTGTGATATTTTAACAGATTTGTACAGATAACAGTCCCAAAATATAGACCTAAACAAATTAATAGCCTAATTTAAACCACCGCAACCCTGACCAGGCCGTTACTAGGATGAATTAAATGGTAATAAATCTCTCGCACCCCCTAGCTTCATATCTAGATGCTCACGGGCATGAAAGTAAAAACCTCCTCTCATGTGAGATCCTATGTGAACCTTTATGTCACACTTTCCAAAAAAATTTATAGCGCACCTCCTTTTTGTATCAGTTAAGAACTCTTATTCAACATATTCATATTCGGTTATATCCCTGGTTTATAATAACCAAAACAACAAGGTCTAAGACCTGCGGTATAGGCCACGATAAAATATGTACGAAAAGAATGAACCCTTCTGGAGATACTGCCAAATGTCTAATGAAGCTATGGTAGAATTGACTTTTGTGGGAAACACCCCAAAGCATGCTAACATGACTAGTTTGGAGTTTTTTTTAACCTGCATTTCAATGGTAGCAACATCAGAATTTTTGGTGGGTGTAACGATTCACTATCCATTTGAGATTTTTAAGAGACTAACAAAACATTGACTCAGCATTATTGCATTTCTACAATGGTATCTAACGTTTATTGATCATTTAGCACGTTAATGTTTGGATGTTTTACCTCATCCACATCCTCACAGTGGACTCCGTCTCCATTATAGCCTTCAGGACACGGTGCACACTTGAAGCCTCGCTCTGTCTCAGTACACATGCTCTGCTGGAAGCACACTCCTGGCGCACACTTGGTTTTGGAGTCTGGCCTGGTGTTTTGCCCATCTAAATATTAACCGGACAGCTCAGTTAGCCATCCTGTATAAATCATTATCCTCGTTATAAATTTATGCTGCTGGTTTGAGTGCCATGAGCAAATGTTTATATCAGGCCTGAGTGAGAGACTTACCACATGGAACACACTCCATAACTATTCTCCTTAAATTTGCAGTCTCCTGGATCTATTAAAATAATAGAAGTGACTTAGGCAATCCTCTTTCCTGTGAAATTCTTACATTCAGGGTCTTATTATATACATATTATATAAAAAACATGGCATGGTACCTGCTGGTCCATTTTCTCTTTCAGGTCTTGAATCATCTGTACAAGTTCAAACATGGGGCCTGGCTCCAGCTTTGATGAGATGCCTGTCGGAATAATTGGCCCATAATAATGGTTTTCCACCATGCTATCATGACAGAGCAGAAACTAATGGCACCATAAAAGCCACTCACCTAGCAATTGCAGTGATTCACCTTGCTGGAGAGAACAGTCTTGAAGCTCCACAACATTCTCTATTGATTCACCCAGAACTAGCTTAAGGTCTGACACACTATCCTGAAATAATAGCACAGATCTTTGTTAGTTGTTGAACATGAAAAGTTGTTGGAAATCTAAAGTCAAACAAGCACCGGTTCATACTTCTGATGTAGCTGACATGGTTTTTAATGCCACTCGATTAGGGCCAGAAGGTAGTGTCTTAAAGGCAGCAGGCAGTTCCTCCACTATCTCCACCAGCCTGCAGTCCACATACAGAGCCATGCGAGGAGTGCCATGCGTCAGCCCGCTGAAGTGCAGCATAACATTGTGCGGCCGGCCATCAGCCAACGGCACTTTAAGGAAGGTAGCCGTGCCTGTCTTTCCATTGCTTTTCAGATACCTCAGAGAGACTGAGAGAGACACAGAGAGGTCGGAATGTGTCCAGATATTTGAACTTATCAAAATGACTGCTTAAAGATTGTTATTTTTGGGATTCAGTCCCTAGTCTGAGAACATTGTCTGAATGACTCAATCAACTATTCCCAACTATTATGACTATAATGACTTGATACAGCAAAGATACCTTTGTTGAGCTTCCCATGTACAGTGAAATCAAAATGATCGGTGTTGTCTGTAGGGTTGTAAATGCGGAAAACACGCACTGGAGCTTTATTCTGGACCTGAAACGTTGTCAGGATAAAAACGTCATTCACGTTCTTATTCTTCAGTCCCCCTTGCAGGAGATCAGGCAAACAATCTGGTGACACCAGGAGATCATAAACTGCAAACACAGAGAACTAATTAATCTCCATTTCCCCAATGGATAATCATAAAGCAACACTTACACCACTACACTGACTATTTTCATCATTTGCTTCAGTCTAAATGTTTTTGTTCATAGTGTAAAAAAATAAAATAAAATAAAAAAAATACTCTTTCACTTTCAGTACTTTTTTTCTTTGTACTTTCATAAGAACTGCTATATTTGGAAACGTGTCTCATTTCAGTGGAATGCTCGTGAAAGATGCCACCATTGCTCACTTCCAGGTTTGGGCTGATGAACACTTTAAACAGTGTTTGAATTTAGTTGACAGTTGTTCAGTATGATACTAATTAGGCCCATAATTTAGGCTTTGATAAGGTTCCTGTATATTTTCCTATTAATGATCAAACATTTGTAATCCATAAATATCCCATATTAGCACAAGAAATTCATTATAATTTCAATATGCGAAAATTCAAATTCAATATGCAATTTTCTTTTCTTTTATTCTGATCAGAGAAGCATTTCATTGCATAGCACAGCATTGTAATTAAGACTGGTCCCAGACTGGGCATAACTTCACAAGACCCTTTCAGTTATTTCCAGCTACAAAATATTACAATGCCTTAGTAGCAATGTTAAAATTATTCACTTACCAATTCCTTGGGAAGTCACCATATAGGTTAACTGCATAACCACATGTACACTGAACAATACTCTTGTCCATACGACCATTTTGATGACTCGAGTAGAAGAAATAGAAGAAATGTTGTATCTCTAGACCTATTAATGCAGATCCTGCAGAAGTCTCTGCTGCAGCATCCGCATATGTGGAGTAGCAGTCAAAATAGCCGTGTTTTTTTCCCCCCCTTTGGATCACTGCAGTCCAGCTGCTGAATGAGAACCAGATAGGTGCCTGGGAGATTTATGCTTTTCAGATGACATTCAACATGGAAGGTGTGACCAAGTACCTCCTCCAGTAAGTTCTCCAGCTCTCTTCCCAGAATGGAACCATTTTCCAGTGAGGATTGTATCCTGAAAAGGGATCTTCACTGCAACATATTAGGATTAGGTTATGAATTTTACCTCATCTGGTTAAATTTATCTGGTTAAATTTAGCCTGTGCACACTATCACTTTTAGTTTTTAGAATTAATGTTATTTAAAAAAAAAAAAGAAAAAAAAAGCGAGAGTTAATGTTGGTTACACATGGTTCATCTGAAAATTTCATTTTGGATAATCTAATATAATTATTATGCCAGCAAGTGTAAATCTAAATGATGAGGCCAAATGCATATGTTGCCCCTCCCTTTAGCTTTATACTAGATGGCTTTATAGTATGCACCATAATCATCATACTATCTTTTTCTCTTAAACTGTTGTATTTTCTGTTATTTTGACTTGGTGGAATGAAGACCATAGTAAAACCATGTTCCAGTCATAAACCCGGTCCCTTGGGTTCTGGCTAACATTTACAGGAATTGTGTAATTTTGTGCCTTGCACACTGAGGTCTGCTTCAACTATCCATAGAAGGCAGGATAATATGATGGAAATCTTGTCATGTGGACTTGTCATTGTCATTTGGTACACCTGAAACACAAAGATTTTTATTTTTTTTGCTTAGTTTAGTTGTATGTAACAGTCACATTCTGATCGCAGTCCAGTAGACCCTTTCTATTAATTAGTACCCCTTCATTTTAGCAAAACACCAGCCATATGGCACAAGCAACTTTTTATACACAAGCACAAGCAGACACAGGAACCATGTGAACACAGAACTTTGAGTCCTCGAGGACTCTGGTTACAGATGACCCAGATATGAGTTGGACTTAAATTCCATGGCTGTGTCTAAACTAGTAATTGGTTTTTACTATGTGCATTTTGGGGGCGCTATCAAAATTTGGCCAACACTTGTATAATTTGGAGTTGTAACTCTATTGAAGAGTAAACTACCAACATATAAGAAATTCCCATAATATCCATAAGGCTTAGGAATGCACTTACCCAATAGTGTACTTACCCTAATCAAAGAACTAATAAATAGCCATTTTTGCCAAGAGGGTATAATTATCAAATAAGTTCTAAATGTATTAAAACACAAAACATGTATAATGACGCTCTCTCTCTCTCTCTCTCTCTCCATTTTAGCAACAAATAAAATGTGGGGTGCAATTTTCATTTAAAGTGTGCCCAGAGGTAGGAAATTCATTTCAGCTTAAGAGAGATGAATTATTATACCAGGCATTACACTGTTGCACACCAACTTAACACACTATAAAAATATTAATGGGACAGGAAGACAGACATAAAATGAATGAATTCACCCAGTCCAGATATACCAATTTCCTGACATCCTTTTTAAAAATGATTATTAATCTCAAACATCAGTCTAAACAGTGTTTCAGTATTCTTGCTGGAGGGAACACAAAACAATATTGGAGGCTCGCACTGACATATTTCAGATTTGTCCCTTTTTCCCTTTCATTTGTCCTTTTGGTTTCAAAGCATTCTTTCTACATTTACCCCGCTGTACCTGGTATATTTAGTAAATAAAAGTACAGCTAAGCCATAAATTTTTTTTTATAGCAGTGATCAAGAAAAGTGACTTCAGAGAAACCCCCCTACTGTGAATCTTTTTTGTAGACACTGTTTATCAACTGGGTTTAATGGAACAGATGCCCATTACTTTGTGGTTACAGACAGATACGTGGAAACTCAATGAGGAAAGTGGGATTTCTACTTAGCCCAATAGAAAGAAAACTGTAAATGTGTATAATCTGTACTATTGTAGGCCAACATGAATCTTAAGCTGGACATGTCTACTTTTATTTATTTATTTATTTATTTTAGTTTGTAGTTTTTAAAAGTTTTATAATAAAACAAACAAACAAAAAAAAACAAACTAAAAATCAGTCAGATCATCAAAATTGAAGAGTACTTGTGTAATCTTGGTTCTACGATTAAGTTGAGCACTACCATGGAATATTCCCATGTGCTTATTTTCTTGTGGGGTAAAAACTGCAAAATTGTGACCATGGGCCGAGATAGGGAGGCTGTACAAGGTCCTCATTATGTGATATTTTTCCTGTGGCCATTCTCATTAACCAAAATGAACCAGGCCTGGTGTTCCTCCACTTAGTCATAGATGTTTTAAACGAAACCTTCCTTTCTAGGGCAACATCCTTTAGAACAAGTCGAGGCTGTATATCAATGTTGTCACAAGGGTGACCCTGCTACATAGTAATGTACAGCACTCATAAACTAGAGACTTAGTTAGAGAGTTATTATAAGCATATACAAATATACAGTAAACTGAAATACCATTATCCAAGGCCATAGTGCAACATTACAGAGGTCACAGGCAGCAGAGTACACAATTGACAACATGTAGTGCAAAAAAAAAAAAAAAAAAATTAATAGTGCTATTACTGTACTTTATTGAAAATCATCAAGGTTCTTATCTTGTTCTCTACTGCGTGTAAGAATAGCTCAAAGTACTGATACAGTTCTCTATTGGGGATGAGAATTACTTAAACTCACTATGAAGCACATGTGGCAAAGCTAGACAGGTCACCACTTCTCAAATTTCCAAAAGTAGGTTAGGCATTCAGTATGTTGTTTTGTGGACGATCAACCTGTAATTTCACCATGGAAGCCTTAATACCAGCTTGCAGCACATTCCCTGATGATGATGATGCTATGATGGTGGGCTGTCAGTTCAAGAGTGGGCTCAGTGAGAAAAACAGAAGCAGCAACTGAAAGAACATCAGGGTCTGTCTCTGTATATGAAGCAGCTGTACCCTCCATAAAAAACAAACAAACAAACAAACAAACAAAAAAAAAACGAATAGAAACCCGTATAGAGTTTATAATGGTTATAATGGGGATTGCACTGGTTTGAATGAAAACTGTAATGTCCCTGTGGGTCTCCACTGGTAATTTGTTGCTTTCTATTGGTGGCATGTTATGTCTAGTGGATACCATTAAGGATGTATGTCCTTAGTACGTCCTACTATGTAATGGAAACCATTTGGTAATTTATTTAATGGTTAACAGCTAATGGATTGGAAGCCATTAACCTTTCTGTGATGGTTTTGATTGTTTTTTTTCCAGCACGGTAGTAATTCTGTTGAGAGTCCAGATTTAACATGAACGAAATTAGCAAGAAATAAACGATTACAGCATTACAATGCCATACATAGTGGCTTTGAATCCATGAGAATCAGAAAGAAATAGTGGTTTTTGCTAAGGGATGACTGCTATTTGTGCTTGACAAGGCTCAGTATTACTACACAGAAAGCGGAGAGATGTAAATAACCAGAGCCATAAATTAATAAGTAAAATAAAAATGTAAATAAATAAATAAATAAAATATATTAAATAAAATAGAAAGATGTGTGAAAAGGTAAAGAAAATGGGAAGATAAACAGACAAATTAGTATTGCAATGTGTAAATATGTGCGCTCATTTATTACATTTTATATATTTCATTCACGCTTTAGTTTAATTTATTTACCTATGAATGTGCCGCTGTATTATTTTACAAGGTATTGTTTAATTTAACTAATGTTTACCGTTTAGCATTTTTTCTTAGCACAGCTTTCTCTCAGAGGCTAGCAAAGGGGGCGGGGCTCCGTCTGTTGTCATTGGTGTTCCAGCCAAACAAACATGGCGGCACCCATGGAGCTGCTGTGCTGGGGAGGCGATTGGGACTTGCCGTCTGTACACACGGACTCTTTAATTGTGCTGGTAACTGACTTAATATATATGAAGTCTGACGTCTGCATTTCCGATACAGCAGTTAGCGAGAACGCCTTTTTGGTTTTTATTTTGTGAGATTTCAGCCAGGTCGCTTAGTAGCTAGCTGGATAGCTAACCATAACAATCACCTTGTTACCATCCTTTCTGAAGAGGTCTGTAATATCGAGTCGTTCTTTCATGATATGAAGATAAATAACTGAGAGACCTGGCATCTGGTACCTAGTTATTATTATTATTATTATAACATTTCATCGAACAAGTTTTTTTTTAAACCAGGTTCCTGTATAAATAAAACCTTTTGTACAGCTTTTCCCTGCTCAAGGTCAGATAATATTGGCTGGCTGAAGACTTGGTAGGTTTAAACATTCATTCATAGTCCTGATGAATATTAGTGGTATGAGTATTCAGTAGATTCTTTTAGTTTTTAAGCTGCTGTCTTGTGGTGAAGTAGAAATGCAGGCAGATAACTAGTCCATGTTGAAGTAGTAATCCTTTCAATGTGCATTTTTTTTCTGTATTATACGTCTGATTATTATTGACTAAGGTCAAGGTGTTATAACTTTACAGTGTACTGTTCATCTCAGATATCTCTGAAATCAATGCTTCACTGCAGGCATATGCTAAATTTGCTGGCGCCAAACTTACAGTCAAGTTAGTGGACTGGACATGGAGGACTGTCACAGGTAAGTGATTATTAATTATTCCTGGATGAAGCACATTAAATATGTTTATATTGAAATATCTGTGATGTGTCTAGCTATTATGGTGCTAATTGGTTGGTCGATGCATTTAAAATTTTTTAATTTTTTTTTGCTGTTCCTGTGATTCAAATACAAGGGATGGCGTTCAGCTAACTGATCGTTCACTTGTTAGTTCCTACAAGTGAAAGAGTTTGTTTTTTAACTCGCCATTTTCCAACATCATATTTAACGAGAAATCCACCGTAGAAGTCGCGGAGACAACAGACGTAGGAATTAAAAGTTCCACGTACAACGCATGAGGCAGATGCTGAGTTACGGCTTGGCTAGTCCGTGATCGCCGAGATGACGAGCGCAGTGGTGTTGCATGTGGTATTAGCATGATCGTTGACGCTAAGTGTACAGATAAGAACGTGAGCGAGCCGGACAGACTAAAGGAGTAAAGTGCTGCTGCATCACTCTCTCTTTAGATAGAGCTAGTTCACACTGGTGCTACTATCAGCAAGTAATCCTGCATGTCAATGAAAGCACGTTTAAGCTAAAAAAAAAAAAAAAAGGCAATACAAAATAATCCTTGAACTCCGTTGAAGATCACAAGTGAATTATAAGAATTAATACGCCAGTCATTCAGGTTGGATTTGACCTTTTAAGGCAGCGTCTTAACAGTTCTGTCTTATCAATGTTGTTGAAATGCACTTTAAACACTCTCGATCTGAATGTGTGTGCATGTACAGTATATTTACAGCATTGCAAGTAAATTGTCTTTGGCTTGCAGTAATATAGTAAGCATTGAATATTAGCACTTACACCATGATTTGTGCCTGTTCGTGTCTCCCTGTTGTTCCTGTTACCATCTTGCCCGTGTTTCTGGTCTGTTGCTAGTAAATAATATCACAGTTAGCTCATTTAATATTCAAATGCTTGGATTTTGTGCTACATGTAAGCCATATTGTATAAAAGTGTTTTCTTTCACAAACTTGATGAAAACATGCATGACATTACACACATTCCTTTGTTTTCCATGTGTAAATGGGAGACTCTGGCAATAAGTGATACATATACACCGATCAGCCATAACAGTATGGACTCCACAAGACCTCTGAAGGTGTGCTGTGGTATCTGACACCAAGACGTTAGCTTAGCAGCAGATCCTTTAAGTCCTGTAAGTCGTGAGGTGGGGCCTCTGTGGATCAGACTTGTTTGTCCAGCACGTCCAACAGATTCCCGATCGGATTGAGATCTGGGGAATTTGGAGGCCAAGTCAACACCTTGAACACTCTGTCATGTTCCTCAAACCGTTCCTGAACATTTTTTGCAGTGTGGCAGGACGCATTATTCTGCTGAAAGAGGCCACTGCTATCCATTAGGGAATACAATTGCTATGAAGGGGTTATCCTTTCTTGGACCATTTTTGTTAGGTACTAACCACTGCATACCGGGAACACCCCACAAGACCTGCTGTTTTGCAGACGCTCTGACCCAGTCGTCTAGCCATCACAATTAGGCCCTCGTCAAAGTCGCTCAGATCCTTACACTTGCCCATTTTTCCTGCTTCCAACACATCAACTTCTAGAACTGACCGTTCACTTCCTGCCCAATATATCCCACCCCTTGACAGGTGATAATCACTATAAAGGAGATAAATGGGATAATCTACGTTATTCACGTCACCTGTCAGTGGTTTTAATGTTATGGCTGAACAGTGTATAAGGGTATAAATTATAGATTGTGTGCCGAAGCTGTTACATTTGTGTGTATTTAAACTCTTTTTTTTTTCTTTTCCCCCCCACCACTTTGACAGCCACCATTCCACAACTGCACTATGAGGGATCTTCATTAACAGAACCTACACAGATTCTCAACTTTTTCCGACAAAATGTAGGTTGCAGCTGAAACGGTCGTATTCTAAAAGGTTATTCTGTATTTCGGCTTTAATCGTGAATTGTTTTTGTTGTTGTTGTTTATAATAAGGGGTGTGGTCACATGATTGACACGGTGCCATCCTTATTGCCTTCTCACTTCCCACAGATTTTATTAGGCACTTTTTTTATTTTGGCCAAAACTCCAGAAACAGGCACAACAGCTACAACAACAACAACATTGTGTGTATATTAGGACAATTTGCACACATTTAAAAGAAATAGAAACAACTCCGTGTGCGTGCACTTGCTTAGAACAGACATATTTGCATCCATTTTCAATTCAGTTTTATTTGTATAGCACTTTTAGCAATGGACATTGTCACGAAGCAGCTTTACAGAAATACATATGTTCAGGATATACATTTTAAATGTGTGAATTTATCCCTAATGAGCAAGCCAGAGGGGACGGTGGTGAGGAAAAGCTCTCTGAGATGATATGAGGAAGAAACCTTGAGAGAAACCAGCCTCAAAAGGGAACCTATACTCATCTGGGTGACACCGGATAGTGGTTCTATAGTTCTGGAACTGTGTACTACATGGTCGAATAGTGCGCTCGTGTAACCAGGAAATTCATTACGGTTTTCACATGAAGTCTGTTTTGTTGAACTTCTCCACTTTCACCGACGGGGACTTGAGTGCGAAACTGTTAGTTGCAGTCGCAGTCCTAAAGCTTTCATATGAATTGTCGTTTTTTTTTTTTTTTTTAAACCATCCATTTTGCCAACCAAATCCCTTTTGAATTGTAGAGATGTTGTTGGAAGTGGAAAACTGCCTGCCACCCCTTTGCCCTCTCTATTCAGTCCACTTCGGTTTTATTTGAATAGCAGCTTCAATAATAGACATTGTCACAAAGTAGCTCCACAGAAATCTCTATGTAGACTTGGATCTTAGAGCGACAGTGGAAAGTAAAACCTCCCTGAGATGCCATGAGGAAGAAACCTCGAGAGGAACCAGACTCAAAATGGAACCCATCCTCGTCTGTGATTATAAATCGTTACTCTTCACCAACTGTATAATGTAAAGTTAAATAGTACTGAATGTGTTGAAAGGATGTACGCTATGAGTATATTGTATATAAGAGTGCCGGGATAAATACACGACGGGCTTTTGGCAGATCTATAGAATTGACATGAGATTATCTACTGAAGCAATTGAGGGAGACTTGTGCATAAACTGTTTCTTCTAAATGACACGACGTGAATACATTCCGCAAGAACTTATTAACACTAAGATTTCTTTATGCCCGGAACAGAGATTCAACGCAGATTATGAGCTGTCTGCTAAGCAGGGAGCTGACACCATGGCCTACATTGCTCTCCTGGAGGAGAAACTGTGTCCGGCTTTGGTGAGTGCATCTGCACGTCCTGAAAAGGTTCATCCGTCATAATCTCATTCTGTTGTCCATAGACTTTAACCAGTGTGTGTTTACAGCTTCATACGTTCTGGGTGGACGCAGAGAACTACTCCAACCTGACGAGACCTTGGTTTGCTTCCCGCTCTCCATTCCCTCTCAACTTCTTTGTGCCAGGCCGCCAGGCTAGTCTGGCTCTGTCCAGGATCCTCCTGACCAAAGCGGAAGCTCCTCTGCATTCAGTCGCAGAGGTGGAAGGAAAGGTAGTCCTTATTTTTTTTTCAAAATACCATCACGTGTCTAATTATTTGTACAAATGACTGTTTCAATTTCCTCTTTCGAGTATGATTGCTAATTAGCACTGAAGCCAGGTATATATCAAATGAGCAATAGAGACACAACGTGCACCCAGGTCTGTTCTGAATGTACTCCATGAAACGGGTGACATTGGATTTGATGGCAGTGTGTTTTTAAACGGTCTCCCGGGCTGTCGGCGCTCTGTCTGCGGTTTCTAAGAAGCAGATGGAAAATAGTTTATCGCCCTTAGGATCGGAGCTAATACTGCTGTGAGCTCGAAGCTCCCAAATTTCTGCATGTCCAAAACCTGCCAGCTTCATATGGCTGTAGAACACATTCTGATCGCAGTCCAGCAGACTGTGTATTTTCTTGGTTAATTATGTCTGGTTTGTCAGTGATGTAATGTTGTCTGCAGATCTACAGTGAAGCCAAGGAGTGTCTGAATTTGCTCTCTCACAGATTAGGGTCCTCACACTACTTCTTTGGAAACACGTAAGTTCGTTTCTGAGCCAAGACGTTTACATCCAACAGCGGCTCGGCTTTTAGACTATTTACTGACGAGAGTTTCTGTAATCCGTGCAAGAATTTATAGAACTACACAGCTTTATTGACATTCACATCATGTTATTTGTGTTTATCTTTTGACGGAAATTGACATGAATGTAAATAACGTCATATTTGATCCACTTTTAAGCATGTGTAGTGAGTGTTAACTTCTGAAATCGGAATAACATGCTGTTCTGGCATGTTACTCTTGTGTTTTAGGCCTACAAGTCTGGATGCCTTTGTTTTTGGCTACCTTGCGCCTCTCCATAAAGCCAGCCTGCCCAGTGCTCAGCTCCAGCAGCACCTAAAACAGCTTCACAATCTCTGCCAGTTCTGCACTAACATCCTCAAAAACTACTTTTCCGAGGCCGCCTCTGGTAAGACAACAGCCTGTGGTTTAGTGCTGGGACTTTTACACTTTATCAAGCTTTCAGGCAGGCGTATAGACAAGGCATAATTAACACTCAAGCAACACCAACGGGAGCGCCGGGGATTCCAAAGTGCACGTGTATTTTTTTAAACATTATTCAAACTTGATACATTTTCATAGCCGTGTAGTGTGAAAAGCATTAATGGTGAAATGTTTGAGTCTTTGCAGTGATTTGAGTCACTTGAATTCAACTAAACGATTCGTTCATTGATTCGCTTTGTCCAAATGTGCAGCCTGCTCATCCAACCATCTAGACCAGCTTGACTATAGCTAATAATCATCGCTGGCTAATTCCCCGTTCTGACCGAACGCACATGAAACCTATGTAAAGTCTCCGTATCGTATTCATGACGTTGGTTAATGAAAATGGGTACGGCATATTGCAATTCTGAAGCCCATTATCACACAACATATATGCTCTCTCGTCAGGAAATGGGCAATTTTGTTCTCTTGAAATCCCAACGATGCCACTGGCATTCAAGGGAACAAAATTGGCCGTGCCCTATGGGTGGAAGGGGTGACGTACTATCTCTCCTCTAGCCAGTCACTGCTGAGTGTGAGATCATGTATGCAAAAAAGGGCAGAAAGAGCTTTCCCCTAAGTGTGTGACACTGCCCTGTAACGCAGCATGAACAGCAGTTGGATAAGATGTGCTTGGATGGCTTCGTGTGTCACTGAGGAAGCACGACTTTAATCACAACAAATCACGTCTTTAAAGCATTGGAATTTTGGCTTAAAAACCCAATCATCATTAGTTTTTAATTGTTTATAGTTATAGTAGTAAAGAATATGCCTACTACCGTACTATACAGTGTGTGAAAAGTAGTACGCCAAAGGAGTAGTATGTCCGAATTCTCAGTATCGATAAAACAGTAGGCGAGTGACTTACTGCTTCTGCTGAGATTCTGCAGTGTGAAACCAGTGCACACTGCGCTATCCCATAATGCAACGGGACTGGCACAGAAGAGCAATCAGTATCAAAAATGGTGGAAGGCAGCATGTCGGTTCTAGGTCACATGCCAACATGACAGATGTAGTACGTCTGGATTAAATTCATGCTACACATTTATATACTGACTTACATTTACAGTATGTACTATATCAACGGCCAAGCAGTAGGTACTGAATCGAATGCAGCATGTACTGTCACAGCATGGGATTTCAAATGCAGCCATTAAAGTGCGCCTATTATGGTTTTGAAACCTGCCTAATTTTGTTTTAAAGGTCTCATACAATAGATGTACGTGCATCCAAGGTCGAAAAACACTTCAACGTGCTCATAATTTAATTTGCAGCATCACCGTTTTTTCCCCCCAGTGTCACAAACGACTCGTTAAATGATTCGTTCTAAAGGATTCATTCTAAACTCCTCCTTTCAGAGAGCATACTCTGCTCTGATTGGTCAGTCTGTTGTGATTGGTCTACTGAAGTCAGCGAGCAGCCGATGAAGACCAGAGGCGGGGCTTTTTGTTATAAACCTACGTAGGTTAATACAGGAAGTAAAGTCTGGAGTCACTAACGACTCGTTTCAGCTGTTCAGAATCGATTCCTTCTTTTGGGAGTCAATAACTCCTTTTGTCATGCGCTTTGATTTTTGAAACTTTACAGACGTTTTTACATTCACAAACAGCTCTATAACACACTACATGAAAGTAATATTCGAAAAACCATAATAGGTGTGCTTAGTGCAAATAGTGGATTATTAATGTATACATTTTCGATTCCAGTTCAAAAGCCTCTCTCTTTCTGAATAGGATATAAATAAGCTGTAATAATGTGTATGCATTTGTAACCACCTCTCTGCTATAATAATCAGTATCCTTTAGCCCAGCATACCTACACAGAGCTTTATATATATATATATATATATATATATATATATATATATATATATATATATATATATATATATATATAAATATTATTTGCTGCCATTTATATTTATATATATATATATATATATATATATATATAAAATCAGGTTATGGCTAAACCTCTTTTCAGATTACTTTTCTGTTTATTTTTTATTTTTGCCTTGTTTTGGACTCTGAAGACTTTGTCTTCTAGAAGGTACTTCTACTTCCCCCCCCCAATTCAAATACCTTGTCGGGTGCATACCGTTGCTCATAGCTGTATCGTTTAGTGAGCTAATCAACTCGATCATATCTAGCATACCTCCTCACGTCATTTCATCATGTACCCAAGGCCTTGTATGTTGAAAGTAAGTGTACCCTTTTTTACTTTTATTTCAGATGGCAAAACAGAGGAACAAAATATCAATAGACTACATTCACCCTAACTAAACTGTAAGCTAAAATTCGAAGGTAGTGAAAGAGCTTCATTTAAAGCTCTTTTCTGTGCTTGGTGTATTGTTCCTTGCAATATCTGCTTTGTAAAAGTAGAACATCATGTCAACCATCACACCCCTGGTTTTGTTCCATTCCCTGTTCTAATTCCCACAAAGTTCATCTGCTTTCCATAAATCACGACCATTCACTTCCTTTTAACACTCATAAATATTATCCATGGCTTAGAAGAGTGCGCTAGTCTTAGGCAGTTAGGCAAAACATGCCGTGCCTCTGTTCGGGAATTCCTTGTACTAAAATTTCTTCCATGTCTATAAAGTGTACATTCTCTTGCTCTTACAAATTCAAGCTTCTTTCTTCTTCTCTTCTCGTCTCTGTCCTCCCGCTAGGCTCTCCTCCAACTAGCCAGGACGCAGTCGATGCTAACCTCCAGAAACTGACGCAGCTTGTTAACAAAGAGTCCAACCTTATTGAAAAGGTCTCGCTTAAACCTGCCTGAGGTTTTCTCTGTTTGTATTAGAGCTTAACAGCAACAACCAGCTGTCTCTACACGACTCTGTACACTGCAGTAAACTGTGGGTGTGTATTAGAGCTGTCAAAAATGAATTTCATACTTGAATTATTTTTGTATTTACATTTATTAGTTTAAAAAATGAAAAAAAAAAAGTCAATAAAACAGTGCATTTCCAACAGCCACTTATCAGAATCAGGCTTTTTCTGTAGTTCTGTTGGACATTATAGCGTCTACATATAGGTTTATTTTGTACTACCCTATGTAGTGTGCCTAAGAGGAAACCATCTGGGGTTCAACCTCACTGATTTATTACTGAGGATGAGTTGACGATGGTAGGTGGATCCTGGTTTAAGCGTGTATGATGTAGCTAAATATCAACAAAAAGAAAATCTGCTATGGTTTGAAAAATAGAAACAAACCTAACAAACTCTGAATAGAAACATCACCTTGGCATGATTTACTTTGCTTTTCTGTGACACAGACACATTCTACTTTTGTTCGGTACCTCAGTATAAAATTCTAGGATTGTAGGAATTTATAATCAAATGCATATCGGTACTAAACCTTTTTTCCAATTTTTAAAAAAAAGAAACAATTCAAATGGAAGGATTTTGACAGCTCAAGTACAGTACACAGTGGCCAGTTTATTAGCAACACCTATCTGGTAGCCTTTTTTAGGTTTGAACGATGTTTGGCACCGCACCCATTACAGAACAGGAACCACTTCTGACCAGATATTATTCACAGGGCCATATGAGCACAGCAGTGTCTGTGATACTGGCATGAGTGCATCACACTTAAGCACACTGGAGTTTCCTCCCAGCAGTGGTGCTGTGGTCAAAGAAACGGACCACTAATGAAGGGTTAGAATGCTAGAAGTGGTCCCGTGATGTTCCCCTTTTTTACCGAGTGAACGGGGTGGACTGTGTTTAACAGATTATATAGCAACAGAATAGAGACACTCAATAATTGTACACCTACAAAGTGGTGTATTTAGTAGTAGTTACACTTTATTAGGTATACTAATAAAGTGGCAACTGGATGTACACACCGAACCAAACCTAAACTACTGTTGTGTGTTCTTGGATTTATTGATTTTTTTTTTTTTTCTCCTAGTCTCCATGCTTGTCTTTCATTAACTGACAGCTTTGTGTGTTTGACAGATGGACGATAATCTGCGCAGTAGCCCTCAACACAGGCCCAGCCGTCCCCATAAACCTGAAGCCAAACCTGCATCTTTGGCCACTGACAGGAACTTGACCCCTGCCTGAAAACCTCACCCACACCACACAGTGGTATCTGTCTTTACCTATTTATTTACGCTCATATTATCCAAGTGGCACTCAAATGGGCATTCAGGAGGAGTCATAAGTGTACTCAGTCACAGTTTATGCCGAACCAATGAGAATGAGGTCGAACAAATGTGGCTTTGGTCATTATTGAAAGCTTTCTCTCAGCTTACTCAGATTGTCATTAGTCTCATATTGATCTACATTATTTTCATAAGCTATAAGATTGTATTTATACATCAACAGATAATAAAAATGGATGGTTAGCTAAATACTAATCACAGTAATTGAATATTCATAGTCAGTTGCCTTCCTTAACACCCTTTGCCATGGTGAAATTCTATTCACTGTGCACACACACACTCACTCACACACAGTGTGTACCTGTTTAATATCTTTCCATCAGCAGTGTGTAAAAATAGAGATCCTTTTAGAGCTATTAGTTCATGCTGAAGCTGAATCATGATCCATTTTGAATTGTTTTTCAGTTTTTCATTATGGCTGTCGCTATATATTAAGGTTTGGCGCACCACATCATAGCAGTTAATCAACGTGTCAGTGTGTCACAGTCGGAAATCATCAGCCAACACCAAGCTAAATATTATAACACCCGTCATAGCTTCTCCATTCAGGTTAATATATCAGTTTAGTCTCCTGAACACACCTACACAAACATGAGCTAAAATATATGGATCATTCTGGGTTTGATTTGGTTGGGTTTTTTTTTTTTTTTTTTTTTTTTTTTTTTAACCTCATTACACATTGCTTCTTTATTTATTTATTTATTTTAAACTCCTGCTCTTCAAAGCAAATGGATCTCTGTTGAATTTTTCCGTATGCGTGCCTTTCCTTCTGCGTCCAAGTGTAATTTCCTGACCACGGGCATGGTTAATCTTAAAGGAAAATATTTTCACATTGTAAGCATGCCAGAAGTGCTCAGGAGATGCACTGCACAGTTTATTGTATCGATAATTAGTTGCACTTTAAAAATAAATAAGAAAAGAAAAGAGAAGCATTAACTCGCCTCACTACATACATGCAGTCGGGTCCGGTTTCTCCTTTTTTCATAACGTATGTCATCCCTCTGTATTCCTCGTTAACGTGTTCATACTGCACGTGTCTGGTAATTCAGTGCTGAACTTTGTTTTATGAAAGAACTTATCTTGGATTCCTTTAGTTAGGATGTATTTTAAAGGCTCTCATCTTCATCTTTTAACTAAGGACTTTTAAAAAATGTCAAATGTTCAAATAGAAATGTAATAAAATTGAGTTTACAGTATGATTTTGTCTCTGAAACGGTGGCTGTTCAAGAGACTGGAATCTAAACAGGACTGTCTGGACATTAGTGCGCAAGCAACGTCGTTCCACGATAGTTTTCTCTCTGAACTCACTCTGGTGTTTTTTTTTTTTCTTCCTTTGACATGAACTTTATTTCCATCCTGTGCTGTTATGATGAGCCACCCAGCTCATAAAGAACAGGACCCAGCGTCGATGTCCGTAATAAGCCGTCCATAACACTTCCCGTCTTATTTTTCCTACCCCATGAGTATTTTCACGTCTTTATTCTTTACCAGAAATGACGGGAATGAGAAGATGGGCAGAACATTCCCTAAATTATTCTCGGCGTGGCGAACTGATTCTGGGAAACTAAAATGCATCCTTACATTGACGGAGGTGCACATTGTGGATATTTAACAAACTAGTAAATCTAGTGAAAGTACAAACAGTTCGAAGAAAAATCAAGACCTGTTCTTTGGAAAAGAAAAAAGAAAAAAAAAAACTAAGCTGATTACCATTGGGAATTTCTTTGTCTACTCTGAAAGCGATGTTTTGGAAGTGCAGGAGTTTTTGACTGTAAAACAGATGTCTAATTCCTCCACACGTAAGAATAGCCCCTTTTTTTTTAAACAATATATTACTGACTGATTGAGGTTCAGTGTAGCAGGCTTCGAAACACATTTCATTTATTTCTGGGGTTTGCGCAATAGCCAGCAAAATAACAAAAAGAAGGACTGAATTACTGTGTGTGGGTTTTATTCTGTTTGGCTCAATGTGCGCTGAGTAAATCCAACTGTGCTTGAAATTCAAATACTTTTTTTTTAGCCAGTAAACAGCTCTCTAAGCTTCGAGCTCAGCGTTCTGCTCGCAAATGAGTTGGAGCTTATATTATTCCAAAATTTATAAGTCATTAGTCACAGGATTAGGCCTCACAATGTGAAATTCAGGGCTCCGTAAAATACAGAGAATTGAAGCTAAATCAGGGGCTCACATTATTGTGCAATGACCTCTTGTGGTAGATGAAAGGGTATTTTAACATACTGTAAACCTGTCAAAAAAGGGGATTCTAGAATTGCTCCGAATTCAGCTCACTGGGTGACAAATATATAAATATACAATCTATAAACTAGATAAAATAATTATAACATTGAAACTGTTATTTATTTCTAATCAGTCTCTCGCTGTCAATGAAATGGATGACTTTTTAGTCTGGTTTTGCTTCATACAATTACAAAAAAAAAAATATTACACCATAATTAAACACAGAAAAGAAAAGACATTTAGAAACTGAAGATAAATAAACTGCTGGTTATAAGAAAAGAAAATGTTTGGTTTATAAACAGTATAATACATTGTCTATGCAAAAAAAAAAAAAAAAAGGTCAAAAATGACCACTAAAAAGAATATATGTGAATAAAGTATGTATTCTTGTAAGTTGGAAATATACGGACATTTTAAACATGATTAAACCTCTGTCAATACGGAAAAAGACAGACTCTTGCTGCTGGCATGGCCAGGCATGGGCATGCGAAAACACTTTGAAATATTTCAATTTCTAGTTGGATAGTTATATAGACTGTTTGTTTTGTTCTAGATTTGAAGCGATCTCTAAGAAACTAGGATGACAAACGTGTAACCGAAAAGCAAACAAAATCTCAATCAGAAATCTCAAATGAGTCACTATTCACTCCATGACCTTCAGTATTTAATTAGCAAGTGAGAAATTTCCCCTGAACAGAGCAGAAGGGGAGAAAAAAAAAAATAGATGAAATCTCTGAAAACTGCACGAGACTACAGCACCACCTGCTGGTCGGCTCGGATGTGAACAGTGCAGGGAAATGATCTCGAGTGATAAAAGTAAACGATATCAACTGCAATCAAATCTGTTGAAAATCCTGGAGAAGTATATACTATACAACTACACTATACTCCAGCATGGTATTCTCATAGCATACACTCTATACTCCACTGCTTTTAGTACATTACCCTACTGGTTATTACGTGATTGAATAAATAGTGTGCATTCACCATTTCCATATTTACAAACCTAGAAGCCGCATTAACCACCAAAACAAAATGGAAAAACTATTTCAAATAAATTCCCTTTTAAAAGACATCTTTACGTTAAAGGAATACTCCACTGTATGACTTTTTTAACCTAATCTCAATCAGCTGTTTGTGTTAATGTGTAAATGTGTTATTACCCCCCGGACTCATTTCCTGCACTGAGAAAAGAACAGAAAACTTTTTTAAATTTATTTACTCATTTATAGTAGAAGTCTGAGTGTCTAAACTTTTTGCACGCCATTTTAGTGACTTCTTCAAAGGTTTGTTGTCAAGTAGATCTAAATCTGTATGGAACAGTTAGCTTCAATGATCTGTACAGAAATGAGTACGGACTTTCCACCTGCATGGATACATACGACAAAACAAAAGTCACCAGAATTGGTTTGTGCGGCATTACTCCTGTGCTTGAACCTTGGATTCAATTCCGTAACAACAGCTTTGGTATGATATTCTCTCATGTTTTGAACTTTAAATGTTATGTAATAATAAATATACGCTTTAAATATTTGCATATTATTGATAGGATTTAACAAGTGCCCTTAGGCTTCTATTATAAGTGAGGTGTTTTTTTTTTTGTTTTTTTTTTAACTAAAAAAGGGGTTTCGTTTTTGTTTGTTTTTTGTCAATACAATAAATAAATTAACCCTAAAGATTACAGTTTATTCCAAGCAATCAGTTTTCCATTCTTGTCCCAGTACAGGGAATCATCAAAATTCTACGTGTTAGATAGAGATTAGGTTGGAAAATGCTGGAATATTCCTTTAAAAAAAAAAAAAACATACTGTATATCATATACAAAGAGAGAAGAATCACACTTACTTGAGCCTGAAATTTCAAATTTCTTTCCAAGAACCTAATAAATATGAAACACACACAGTCTTATCAAATTGCAGATCCCAAAGGCCAAGAAGATAAAGATGGATTCTCCAGAAATCCATCTTTATCTGAGCTACCAGTGTTTGGCAATCTCTGGGACCTCCATGGTCATTTTAAGCTCCAGGTTACCAGGTCTCTCCAGGGTAAATACGGGGTAGCAGGGCTGGCTGAAGGCGTGCTGGAACGAGCCCAGACACTGGCCATTCTGAGCGTTGAAGAAGACCAAGCGGCCCTGTGTGAAGTCCAGTAGAGTGCCGATACGAGCAGGAACTTCCGTCACAAAGATGTCCGATTCCACGCTGTCATGGAGCAGCTCGAACCTACAGCTGTGACGGCGAACAGTGACGTGAAACGAGGATGATGGAAAATGATGAGATGGAAACACAAACTTACTGTATCTCAGCTAAATAGTGATAGTATCAAACCTGATGGATGTGGGTACACAGTGCAGACACCAGGAGGTGCTGCTGTCACCCACTGTGCTGTCTTGTGGTTCTGTATGATAAGCAACACCAATGCGGTAGGCTTTACAGCCAACCACCACGGTTTCCCAGTAGTGACATCCAACACGAGGTAGCAGCTCGCCTCTCACTGCTGGACATCTGCCAGGAAAAGTGTATGAGTTAAAAAAAAATGTGGAAAGAACAGCAGTCAAACTAGCATTGAAGAAATTCTCCATTTTTCAACCTAATCTCTGTCCTCTACAACTGTAGTACCTGTGTATTTACCAAGGACAAGGATTTCCTATACTGTGAAATGCAAACAAAACTCATTTACCTTGAAAATCACGTACAACTGACGTTATACCCACTGCCGGTCAAACGTTTGTGGACACTCAACTGAAATGTTTCTAATGAAAACACCTTTTGATCTGAAGGTGTATGATTAAATGTGTGAAATTGGTGTTGTAGATAAAAATATAATCGTGCTGACATATTAATTTCTTTCATTAGAAAATGAACATTTCATTTACAAAATGTTTTTTTTGTTGTTGTTGTTTTTTTTTTTTTAAACGGATGACTCTGAGCGAAATATTCTGAAAAGCAGCCAATAAGAGTCCAGCATAGGTGGGAACTCCTTTACTACTGGTTAAAAACCATCTCAGGAGAATTCCTCAAGAAATCAGTTGAAAAAATGCCCAAAAAACATTTCTGGAAATTCTCAGCAAAAAGCGTGTCTACTTTGAAGATGCTAAAATATTAAATTATTTTGATTTATTTTGTATTTTTTATCACAACATAATTCCCATAGTTCAACTTGTATTATTTCAGAGTTTTGATGACTTTATTATTCTAAAATAATGTGTATAAACTTCTGACTAGTCTCCCAGTTCCTGCTGCTGAAAAACCTCCCCACAGCATGATACTGCCACCACCATGCTTCACTGTAGGGATGGTATTTGCCAGGTGATGAGTGGTGCCTGGTTTCCTCCAGACATGACGCTTGCCATTCAGGCCAAAGAGTTCAATCTTTGTTTCTCATGGTCTGAGAATCCTTCAGGTGCCTTTTGGAAAACTCCAGGTGGGCTGTCATGTGCCTTTTTCTGAGGAGTGGCTTCCATCTGGCCACTCTACCATACAGGCCTGATTGGTGGAGTGCTGCAGAGATGGTTGCTCTTCTGGAAGGTTCTCCTCTCTCCACAGAGACACACTGGAGCTCTGTCAGAGTGACCATCGGGTTTTTGGTCACCTCCCTGACTAAGGCCCTTCTCCCCCGATCGCTCAGTTTGGCCTGGTGGCCAGCTCTAGGAAGAGTCCTGGTGGTTCCAAACTTCTTCCATTTACGGATGATGGAGGCCACTGTGCTCATTGAGACCTTCAATGCTGCAGAAATGTTTCTGTAACCTTCCCCAGATCTGTGCCTCGATACAATCCTGTCTCGGAGGTCTACAGACAGTTCCTTGGACTTCATGGCTTGGCTTGTGCTCTGACATGCATTGTTAACTATGGGACCTTATATAGACAGGTGTATGCCTTTCCAAATCATGTCCAATCAACTGAATTTACCACAGGTGGACTCCAATCGAGTTGTAGAAACATCTCAAGGATGATCAGTGGAAACAGGATGCACCTGAGCTCAGTTTTGAGTGTCATGGCAAAGGCTGTGAATACTTATGTAAGTGTGCTTTTTTTGTTTTTTATTTTTAATAATTTTGCAAAGATTTCAAACAAACTTCTTTCACGTTGTCATTATGGGGTATTTTTTGTAGAATTTTGAGGAAAATAATGTATTTAATCCATTTTGGAATAAGGCTGTAACATAACAAAATGTGAAGCGCTGTGAATACTTTCTGGATGCACCGTACATATATATATATATATATATATATATATATATATATATATATATATATATATATATACACACACACACACACACACACACATACATACATATACATATACATATATATATATGTATATATATATATATATATATATATATACAGTGAGGGAAAAAAGTATTTGATCCCCTGCTGATTTTGTACGTTTGCCCACTTACAAAGAAATGATCAGTCTGGAATTTTAATGGTAGTTGTATTTGAACAGTGAGAGACAGAATAACAACAAAAAAATCCAGAAAAACGCATGTCAAAAATTTTATAAATTAATTTGCATTTTAATGAGTGCTCCTAATATCAGTTTGTTACCTGTATAAAAGACACCTGTCCACAGAAGCAATCAATCAGTCAGATTCCAAACTCTCCACCATGGCCAAGACCAAAGAGCTCTCCAAGGATGTCAGGGACAAGATTGTAGACCTACACAAGTCTGGAATGGGCTACAAGACCATTGCCAAGCAGCTTGGTGAGAAGGGGACAACAGTTGGTGCGATTATTCGCAAATGGAAGAAGCACAAAAGAACTGTCAATCTCCCTCGGCCTGGGGCTCCATGCAAGATCTCACCTCGTGGAGTTGCAGTGATCATGAGAACAGTGAGGAATCAGCCCAGAACTACACGGGAGGATC
Source organism: Ictalurus punctatus (assembly GCF_001660625.3). NCBI lineage: Eukaryota > Metazoa > Chordata > Actinopteri > Siluriformes > Ictaluridae > Ictalurus > Ictalurus punctatus. Next base: position 6,628,359 of record NC_030437.2, read on the forward strand.
TTGTCAATGATCTCAAGGCAGCTGGGACCATAGTCACCAAGAAAACAACTGGTAACACACTACGCCGTGAAGGACTGAAATCCTGCAGCGCCCGCAAGGTCCGCTGCTCAAGAAAGCACATATACATGCCCGTCTGAAGTTTGCCACTGAACATCTGAATGATTCAGAGGACAACTGGGTGAAAGTGTTGAGGTCAGATGAGACCAAAATGGAGCTCTTTGGCATCAACTCAACTCGCCGTGTTTGGAGGAGGAGGAATGCTGCCTATGACGCCAAGAACACCATCCCCACCGTCAAACATGGAGGTGGAAGCATTATGCTTTGGGGGTGTTTTTCTGCTAAGGGGACAGGACAACTTCACCGCATCAAAGGGACGATGGACGGGGCCATGTACCGTCAAATCTTGGGTGAGAACCTCCTTCCCTCAGACAGGGCATTGAAAATGGGTCGTGGATGGGTATTCCAGCATGACAATGACCCAAAACACACGGCCAAGGCAACAAAGGAGTGGCTCAAGAAGAAGCACATTAAGGTCCTGGAGTGGCCTAGGCAGTCTCCAGACCTTAATCCCATAGAAAATCTGTGGAGGGAGCTGAAGGTTCGAGTTGCCAAACGTCAGCCTCGAAACCTTAATGATTTGGAGAAGATCTGCAAAGAGGAGTGGGACAAAATCCCTCCTGAGATGTGTGCAAACCTGGTGGCCAACTACAAGAAACGTCTGACCTCTGTGATTGCCAACAAGGGTTTTTAAACCAAGTACTAAGTCATGTTTTGCAGAGGGGTCAAATACTTATTTCCCTCATTAAAATGCAAATCAATTTATAACATTTTTGACATGCGTTTTTCTGGATTTTTTTGTTGTTATTCTGTCTCTCACTGTTCAAATAAATCTACCATTAAAGTTATAGAATGATCATTTCTTTGTCAGTGGGCAAACGTACAAAATCAGCAGGGGATCAAATACTTTTTTCCCTCACTGTGTGTATATATATATATATATATATATATATATATATATATATATATATATATATATATATATATATATATATATATATATATATATAAAAAAAACACAAATTCAAAACTACAACAGTTAAAATATAGCAACTAAAGGCTTAGAATGAAACTGTTATTATATATTGTTATTCGTCTTTAATAGTCTTCCCAAACAGTATATAAAAAACAATATTGTCAACCAAAATGACAAATTCTTTCTTTGGAAAAATAGTACTATCTTTGTAAGATTTTATGTAGGACTTACACGGACGTAGATCTTAATCATACCACACCAGAATCATAAAAGCTACAAACTCTGCATTTTGCATAAGCATTTATTGATGTTTGCTCCCAACTCCCAATATAAGTCTGTTTTTGGAAAACACATCAAATTTTTTGTCCCTGGTAATCGCTCGTGCTAATTTTTCATTTACTGCATTTAGCAGACATCCTTATCCAGACCGACTTACAGAAGTGCTTTACATAGAAGTTTAAATCTTCATGCTAGGATAAATGGGTCGGAGTCTAAGAATAATATCAATCTATGAGTTTGTACAGCAACGAAGACCATCAAAGTCAAGATCTTTTTTGTTTATTTGTTTTTTCCCCCCTCTCATTTATGTGCTTGGTGAAGAGGTGGGTCTTTTAATGACCGGTGCTACTGATACTGTGAACAAAGAGAAAGAAGCACTAAAGGAACCGGTTCTTTAAAAATCTAAACAAGTGTGTGGCTGAATGAAATAATAATATTACTGTGATAATACTCATCAAATATGTTTAAGCACTCACTCGATAAGTTCGGACATCTTATTGTAGTTTTCCACCGGATACTTCACAGAGTTCTTGTCCTCGGAAACCTTAAGTGCCATATGAGCTGTTTCACTCAGTAAGTGGAACCTGGTACCTGAACAGTTTAAAAAAAAAAAAAAAAAAAAAAACAGACTGAAAGAACTGCATCAGAACCACATCAGTTTATACTAATATATGTACACCTGCATATTCATGCAGTTATCCAATCAGCCAATCATGTGGCAGCAGTGCAATGCAAAAATCATGCAAATACAGGTCAAGAGCTTCAGTTAATCTTAACATCAGAATGAAGAAAAACTGCGATCTCTGTGATTCTGATCATGGCGTGGTTGTTGGTAACAGAAGGGCTGGTTTGAGTATTTCAGAAACTGCTGATCTCCTGGGAATTTCACTCACAACATTCTCTAGAGTTTACACAATGGTGGGGGGTGGGGAAAAAGCGTGTTCTGTGGGTGGAAACGCCTCGCTCATAAGAGAGGTCAGAGGAGAATGGACAGATCGGTTCAAGCCGTGGTGAGCAGAAAAGCATCTCAGAATGCACAACACATCAACCCTGAGGTGGATGAGCTACAACAGCAGAAGACCACATCAGGTTCCACTCATGTCGGTTAAGAACAAGAATCTGAGGATATCATGGGCACAGGCTCATCGAAACTGCGACGGTTGAAAATTAGAAGAAGAAGAAAAAAAATTCCCGTCTTTTTTCAGTCTTCAACTGTCCAGTCAACAAGGTGTTTCAGTACATTAACTGAAGATCTTGACCTGTATCTGCATGATTTTATGCATTGTGCTGCTGTGATATGATTGGCTGATTGGATAACTGCATAAATGAGCAGGTGTACAGGTGTTCCTAAGTGGACGGTAAGTGTATACACACACACACACACACACACACACACACGTTACCTTGATGAGAAAAATGATCTAACTGCAATGAAAGACTGAGGTGGTCTGGGCTCTAACCTCGTGTGGAGATGAGAGCTGCTTCGCTCTGGTCACTGGCTCCTGCACTGTTCACTGATTTGATGTAAAAGAGGAAGTTCTCATTGGGCTGCAGGAGGACCTTGTGCTCACAGCCTTTTATCCCAGACACAGACCTGTGAGGAAAGAGATCATTATCAGTCAGCTCCATCTTATTATAAAGCCTCTTAGTGCTGTAAGCTGCAGTTTGGGGGCATCAGGGCAAATAGTAGCTGCCTGTGCAGTGCATTTGAGAATAAACTGAAGCAGTTAAGTCAGAAAGTCAATTATACCTATGTGTCTGTATCAAGGGTTTATTGCTATTTGTTGGCACTTCTTAGGGCAATGCTGTTATATTCTAATGTGGTGTAAAACAAAATTGATGTTAAGGGAATATTCACGTTTTTCTATCTACCGCATATGTAATGTTACCACCCCGAAGTGGATTATTTTCCCGAATATGTCCCAAAGTCTTTTATTCCTCTTATACCAAAGTGCAAAGTTCTCTGACTCCTTTCATAGAAGCTCTAAACTGGTAAAGATGAATCCTTTCAGACACAGGATGATTTTTCAGTTCGTAGTTATGCATTACCAACACGGCTCAAAACCTGACCCAGCATCAATACCACAAACAAGGAAAATTGTAAGTAACTGAAATCATTTTTACTTTACTTAGAAAGTTGGACAAAACCCCATAAGGACAGGTTTAGTAAGACATTCTCTCATTTCTGCCTCATCCTCAGACTTACTGTTGGTGTGCTACTGAGTGTACTGTAGTTTTAGATTCACTTAATACACCGAACAGCCATAACATTAAAACCCCTGACAAGTGAAGTGAATAACATTGATTATCTCGTTACAATTGCACCTGTCAAGGGGTGGGATATATTGGGCAGGAAGTGAACAGTCAGTTCTAGAAGTTGATGTGTTGGAAGCAGGAAAAATGGGCAAGTGTAAGGATCTGAGCGACTTTGACGAGGGCCAAATTGTGTAGGCTCGACGACTGGGTCAGAGCGTCTCCAAAACAGCAGGACTTGTGGTCCAAGGAGGGACAGCTGGTGAACCGGATGCCCAAGGCTCATTGTTGTACATGGGGAGCGAAGAAAAGCTACTGTAGCACAAACTGCTGAACAAGTTCATGCTGGCTATTATAGAAAGATGTCAGAACACACCGCTGCTTAATGGGCTACGTAGCCTCAGACCGGTCAGATTGCCTATGCCGAAAGCGCCTACAATGGGCACGTGACATCAGACCTTCCCTAATGGATGGCAGTGGCCTCTTTCAGCAGGATAATGCGTCCTGCGACACTGTAAAAAATGTTCAGGAATGGTGTGAGGAACATGACAGAGAGTTCAAGGTGTTGACTTGGCCTCCAAATTCCCCAGATCTCAATCCGATCGGGAATCTGTTGGACGTGCTGGACAAACATGTCTGATCCATGGAGGCCTCACATCACAACTTACAGGACTTAAAGGATCTGCTGCTAACGTCTTGGTGCCAGATACCACAGCACACCTTCAGAGGTCTTGTGGAGTCCGTGCCTCGACGGGTCAGAGCTGATTTGGCAGCACAAAAGGGATCTACACAATATTAGGCAGGTGGTTTAAATGGTACTGCTGATAATCATGTACATTAAGCATTCGAATTCAACAACTGCCCTTAGATTTCCATTACAGATGGGCATTCTCAGTACTGTTCTCAATCCTGGAAAACATGTTGAGGTTTTTTTTTTTTTTTTTTAATCCATAGTATCTCATACTGCACAGATTCAGCAGATAGAGAATAGGATGAAAAAGACTTAAGTATTGCATTAACAAGAACCCTTTGAGAACGGCAGAATCTCTCAGGTTCTTGAGGAGTAGGTATAGAGTGCAGTATTTGACATGTACCTGAGGCCCTCTCCCTCCAGTGCGTACTGGCGGCAGTACTCTAGAGTGAAGTTCTCCGCAGAACTGGGCTGGGATGAGCTCCAGCGGATTGTAGCAGAGTCCCACAACACTGTACAGGCGTCTGGGTTAATCACTGGAACAGATGGGGCTGTCCGAACAGACACGGTAAAGAATTAACCCTACTGTAAATAAGTGTATGGATTAATCTCAATACTACGGCTAAATCATATTAATCCTGATATACAGTATCTCTAATTCACTTAAACAGATTGATATTTATATAATATACTGCAAAAATATGTATAATATGTATAATACTGCTCTGACACCATATTATAATAATAATAATAATAATAATAATAATAATAAGCCGTGTGTGTTTGGGGTTGTTATTATGCTGAAAGCAAAAGGTTTTTACACTCAGACTTTTCCCCAAAGATGCACCTTGTCAATCACAATATGTTTAGATTCCTGTTATATCTGTTTAGATTTACTCTACATCCTCTATTCTACCTGGTTAATATTCATCTCCAGATATTCATTATTCCTCAACATGTCCCAATCAGTGTGTAATTCTTGTCTCTCGGCCAGTGTGACTGAGATCGGCTCTGGAATCACCCGCGATGAATCGTTTACCGAAGGTGACTGAATGACTGTAATTCACAGAAACATGCAGGTGTGCTTCTCATCAGCTCTTCCACTGGTACCTTTGTCAATGAATCTCTTATTTACACTCAGTTATCCATGAGACTTTCTGTCTCTGGTAGTTGCTCCATGTTTGATGGTCTCTAGTATCTCTCTGGCTTTTACTATTTCTATTAAAAAAAATGCTTTCTTAACTGAAATATGCACTACAAGAGTTCTCAGACTCGAATCGTTTACTCTGGTGCCAGATGACTCCGAGCAAATAACTGACTACAGTTCTTTATGCCCCATAAAGATATGACTGTTAAGATGAGAACGATTTCCACAGAATTGTTTGTATTTATGTTAGACTGCATCTATTGTAATGTCAGATAGGGGTTTTTGTTGTTTTTTTTTAAACACGCAAACACCATCCAGATAATTTTCTGGAAATATAACCCTCATGGATAGTCTGAAACGTTTGCAGAGTGCTGTACATCCCACTGACCTGTTCTGAAAGAAAGTCTCTCACTGGGCAGGCTGCATCCCGTGTAGTTCACTGCCATCACCCACACCTTATAGCACTTATCTGGCTCCAGCTCTTCTAGATTACAATGACTCTCCTTCACTGTCACCCTGTACTCCTCCGAGACGGCTACAGAAAAAAATGACATTAAAAGAACCAGAAGAGCAATCCACTTCAGTTTAACCAAATACAACTTGGTATTTATTAATCTAATATAAGCTAACGGTTCTGTAAGGGGCAAAACACAACGTGGGAAAATAGTGATTATGTTCCTATAAGAACATGCCCCAGTGTAATTCATTTACCAGCGCTAACAATTTATTAGAACATCACACTGTACTTTTTATCCATTTATAGTTATATTTGATGCTACTGAACATCCATGAAACATCTGTCATGTTATAAAAGCTATAAACACATTTTCCCTCACCGGCCGGATCTTTCCCCCTTCTCTTGATGTTCATGAAACAAAAAATTACACTCAAAACAAAAACGAGCTACCCCAAAGGTGTTCCTTTTCAAAAAAATATACTTAAAGGAAAAGCCTTACTGTTACAAAGTGCTGACACTGGAGACTCCTTCCAAAAATATTAAATCAAGCATGCTCAGAGAAAGCTTATTATACTATATTAACAATCAGACACGTTTAAAAATCTGTTTCTTTGGAGCATCAATAACTGTATAATAAGTCCCTGTATAATTTGTTAATACTGAAATGATAACGCATTAGATTGGGATTGTTAATAAAGTGATAAAGTGATTTGCCTTGCAGCTGGAATGACTTTCTGAGCTGTGCTGTTAGACATGAATTGATAACTAATACAGTAAGTGTGCACACATGTAGTGCATACTTGGCAACATTAGCAGGTTCTTTAGTGTCTCGTATTCTTATTTGAAGAATTTGCAGGTGTTACTTCTTCCTAATAACTACAGATTCTGGAAATGATTACTAAAACGGTTAGGGTAATTCTCTAATGTTGCTCTCGATTTATTTTCACAACACACGACGCACAAAGAGTTCTCATAAATGACTGTGCTTAATTCTATATGTTAACGGTAAAGTTGTGCCATGTAAAATGATGGTGCCAAGAAAATCAAACCCGAGTACAATGAAAATGCCAGATTTCCTCTAAGTATTAAAGGAGACGATTTTAAAAAGGTAGATAGATTTCATATGAATAGTTCTTAAACAATGAAAGATATTGGTAACACAATACAAACATAGCGGTAATAAGCTAGTAACATTGCCAAAGTATTGCTATATTCACTACTTGTGTGCACGTGTATTAGCTATATAAATTATATGTCCAATATGTGACCCTCCACTCATACTGTATTCTGAAATGTTACTGAATAGAAGAAAAGTTTGTTACGCACACTACAATTCCAATCTAACTTCTTCCAGAAGACCAGAACAAACACTATAAGGACACCAGTATTGACAGACATCACTGGGAACACTGCAGATATGACCTTGCATTCCTATCAATTTGATTCCACCCTTTCCTACCTCCTTGAGGTTCTTCCATGCAGTAGACTTGGAAACAGTCGATGATGTCTCCTTCGTTCACTGTCCAGTACACTGTGACGGAGGTGCCTGTGGCAGAATTAGCCTCCTGCGGCTGAAGATGGGGTTGCTGGGGCACTATTAATAGCAGAAACAAAAAGACTGCTCAGAATCGGATATATCGATAGCACATGTAGAGTCAAACTGAAATAAGTTAGACCTTTGGCTTTCTTCTTACCATCTTACTCGAATCAAACTGTGATTCAAGTGGGGTCCATTACAGACCTGGTATGTTAAGGACCTACCTGGAATCACTTGACGGTTTTTCTTCTCGTTTCCTGTGGTGCCTTTGGCATAATCTTCAAACACGAGCAAACCTCGTGGGCCAAGCTCTAGAGACATGGCTGAGTCTAAAGCTGTTTGTAACCTGTCATAATTCAATAACATAAATGTAGACTTTAAGATATGAAGGTGTGTGTGTGTGTAAATAAATAAATAAATAGATAGATAAATATATATATATATATATATATATATATATATTTATATACACACACACACATATACAGTATATAATACTGTAGACGTATACGATTATGATTATTACAGCACAGCTCATGCATTCATCTCCGTTTCTGAACTACAACGCAAACTCCCACATTCATTTGAGCTTCAGAACTACACTGCTGTATCTACATGCAGAATTAAAAAAAAAAAAAAAACTTGCAAATCATTAGACACTTCAAAAGAACAGCAGCAAAGACATCAGCAAACACTTCATCTTGTTCACTGCAAACATCGTGTTGTATTCAAAATATATCAAGCACCGTGACAGAGCTTACTAACTTCGAACCATGTGCGACACACTCGTACGTTACCTCATATCAATGTCTCTGTATGACTGGGGATGGAAGAAAAAGACATCTGATTTAACACCTTTCCTTCTGGAGAATTCATTTCACACACGTCAGATTAATTCCATGTCATTCTTTTAGACAAAAGATCATTGTACAAGACAATGACGGACAAAACTATGCAGTGTTGGCAGAGGTTAGGCTGAAATAGGTGATAAACCCCCCCCCCCCCCCCCCCCCCCAAAAAAAATATTAGTACAGATAACCTGGAAAATATGAAAAACATGATTTAAATAAAAAAGAATTGTTTTAGCCATGACCTGAGCACAAGTGTATTATGTGGCTGAGAAAACCTGTTATGGTCCGTATTGCTTGTTTGTGTTTACATGGGCCTCTGTTTATAGACAATCCCCAAATGCCCCTTCACTCCTCCCTCATCTCAGGCTGGGGGAGGAGTGTAGAGGCAAAACATGGCAGAATACAGTAAATGCCCAGCACAGCCAGTTTCTCCTGTGAGCAAAACAAACCACGCTGTGCGTTGAAAAAAACAAACCTTAACAATAAGAAACGCAGCAAAACTAGAATAAACATTGGCAGTGATTTTCCAAGACGGAGAAATGCATTACTCATGAAGGGGGTGAAGCTGGAACACAGAATATGTGGCGTTGCTCCTGGACAGGTACATAAACGCAATCTCTATGACACAGTTTGAATGGCTGGCGAATAACAAATCAAGTAGATGCATTTTTATCGCCGGATAACTCGATGCTTTGGATGAACTGCCTTCAGAGAAATAAAAACGTGACAGCGTTTCTTGACCATTCTCATAAATCGCTACGAGCCGAATTTCACGTTTTTGTCGTGTTATCACTTGACTCTCCAGCAGATGAACGGCCAAGTGAACTTGAATGTGATCTAGTGATAGTCAATGCTAATGCTAGCTCTAGTTAAACCGTATGAGCCACTGCAGGTTCAGGGGCGGAGCTTTGTGTTCGTGGATGTCCCTCAAGGATAAAAAGAATTCTTCAAATGTTCTTCAACTCCACCTACTTTACTGCTTGAGACCTAATTTGGACTCATTTTGAATGAGTCAAATGAGTCTCCTTCACGTCAAATATAAACATTCAAAGTGTATTGAATATCGGTGATTTCATTGAGCATGGCTTGACATATGAAAAATATGGAAATTAGGACCACATGGAAGTTTCAGTAAAGACACACTCACCGACAAAAACGCTAACTCATCAGCCTCTTCCATCTCTTTTGTTGCCGTCTCCATCGTCTCTTTGGCTGAGTCAGTGTTCTCTTGGAAAGACACAATTTGATCGTAAAGCTGCTCGAGTCTGGCCTTTTTCTCCTCCTCCATAGTTTGAGACATTTCATTATACCGCTCCATCACCAGCTTCATCATCTCCTCATTCTGTTCATCCAGGGCTTTCTCGCCGTCCTTGCATTGTTCCTGTATGACGCCAGACAAGGGAACAATCAGAAGTCATTTGGAAATTCGGTCTTTGCTAATGTAATATCAAACCATTTTTAACCTTTTGTATTCTACATTTAAATCAGAGTATACCTCCACAGAGTTGTACGCCAGCTCGAGTTCGGATACCATATCTTCAGTATTTTCCGATCTTTCTTGTAAAACTGATATCCAGTTACTCAGCTGATTCTGAAAAGGGAATTCACAGAATCGATCGTGTTTTTAAAACTTTCATATTAACTTTCACATTTTCACCGAGTCACTGCAACCAACTTGGATGCGGGTATTTCTCTCTGTGCTTTTTACAGATGCACGCTCTTAAAAAATCAGGGCTGATCTATTGTTTGGGGAATGAATACAACTTCGGTGATGAATTATAGTTGTTATTTCATTTCTGTCATTGATTGATTGATTGATTTCGGAGAGGTATTTTCCTCAGAACTCATTGAGTTATGCTAACGGTATGCTGAAAACTCTATCAACAGGCAGTGAAACTAAAAGTGAGTAGTAAATACTGTATGTAAGTAGCTATACAAGGTTTGAAATGTGAAGAGTCACTGGCTCTACATGAAAAGAAATAACTGATGGTGACTTCATGATCTAAGTTTCCCCAAAGAGAGCTCGATGTAGATCAGATATCAGGCTGCTGTCAAGAGATGATGTCATGGAGGACCATGGAGGAACATTCCTACGTATATACTCCATCATCTCTACTGTGATATGATAGGATCATATCACAGTGGAAATTCAGGCGTGTATGAGTAGGAATGCTTGAAGTGATGACGAACTTACCTTAATGTCTTCAAATGCTTTTTCCAACGTTGACACTTCATGATTTTCATGGCCGCCATCAGTCATTAATATTGGGCAACGGCAGACGAGGCAGAATGCATCCATTGGCTGAATTGCCCCTTTTTCCTTCAATTGCCTGATCTCTGATATTTGGGTGCCATCCAAATCCTCAATAAACTCATAGTCTGCCTCAATTGTTGGCTCTGGAGATTGATCCTGGCCACGTTCCTGATCTCTTTCTTTACCTACAGTTACTTCACTCTCTGAGTGTCTTGCATCTTGCTCGGTGACCATCTCATAATCCAGCTCCTCGTACAGTTCCTTTCGCAAATCAGGCTCTGCCGAATCACGGCCAAACCCAGAGAGATCTTCCAGTGGACTGAAACTCCGTAAAGTTGAAAAGGGGCCTTTGTCCCGTTTTATGTTTCGATCCACGGCAAAGTTATCATTCTCTTTAATGTATTCTACTTCTTCTAAAGGTGAAATCCTCATTGAGTTCTGTATCTCCACTGGAGGGGAAGGACTTGCAGGCTCCAGAGTTCTCCATGACTCTTCTTTGCGTGTGTCCTTTAGAAGTATTTTTTTCGATTTACCTTCATTTTTTCCCTCTACCACTTGTACCGACACTTTAGAGACACCATCTGCAGGTACTGTATATACAGGCTTAAGGGCCTCAGCAGTGGTCTCTAAGTTACTTCTGTCTATTGCTACATCCTTTATCTCACTGTCTTCTCCCTTTATTACAGGTGGTGGCACAGTAACTTTGGATGAGTCATCAGTTTCCGTAGCAGGAATGAGTGAAATCATCTTAATCTCAGCATGTGAGTCATTTAAAACATGAGCCAGCTCTAGGTTCTCTTCCTCATCAACCACTGCTGCTGTCAGATTTCTTTCTGTGATTTCTGGAGCAGAAGGACATGCTACAGGAATTTCTTGTGTTAGTGTTACAGCATCACGTTCAGCCTCTTTGGTTTCGCCTGAGATCTCGAGGATTTGATCATAACCTGTTGGTATCTCTGAGTATTTCTCCATTTCCCCCAACTCACCCTCTTTCTTCTCCGGTGGAAAGACACACTTAGCTACATTATTTAGACTTTCCACAGCCGAGGCGGAATCTACTGTTTCTGTGTTCTCTATTGTTCCCCTGTCTGTAACTGAAGTCTTCCTATCAAACACTGGCACTGTGTCTTTCTCAGTCTGTTCTTGTAGCTTGATTTCTTCACCTTTCACTTCAGTTGTATCTGCTTCACTTACCGGTAACTCCTCCAAAACCTTCTGTTCACTTATAGTTTTAAAATCAGTTTCGACTTCACTGCTTTCAGCTTCTCTTGTACTGTGGCCTTCCACCTCTGGTACCATAGTTTTGTCAGTGACTTGCTCCTGCTTCCCACTTTCAGGTAAAATGAACTGGACTGAGGTATCTCTCAGGTCTTCCTCTAGAGCAGGTATCTTCCTACTCTGGAGGACTTCAGATTTGCTTTCCAGTATTGCTTTACTAACTTTCACTTGATATTCAGGTTCAGGGACTGTCATTTTTTCCCCAGAGTGCTTGGTCACATCTTCAGATTTCTCTGGGTCACACACCTTTTTTTGACTGGTTTCTTCAGATGTAGTTGTTTCTGACGTATCTTTTACATGTATATCCTTCACTAAATTCGGTTTACTTATGTCTTGTGTTGTAGTTGTAACTTGCTGATCCTTGTTTAGTGCTTCTTCCTTGGTAATAATAATGGTTTCTTGAAGCTCAGCTGCCTTATCAGTCACCTTTTTGTCATCTGTCGGCTGTTGCGGCAGAATCTCAAGTCTGTCATTCAATTCAGTCGATTTTTCTTCCACGAAACGTCTGGAAACCTGTTTGTCTGTGTGCTTTAATTCCCGAACGTCGCTTCGTTTCCCATCTTCTATGGATATAGATTTATCTGATTCATGATTTGCTGTTTTAAGTACCTCGTTTATTTTAACAGGGAGGTTATCGGATGAGACGATTTTTTGGATTGCACAGCCAGTTTTCATATCACAATCTTCACATGCGTCTAAAGTCTCTGAAACAGTTTTAACGGTCATACAGCCAGTTTTCAGTCCATCACAATCTTCACAGTCCTTTGATGAATATGAAGGCTGGCATTCATCTTTTATAACATGTTTGCTCTCTAACGCCGTCTGATTGACACCAACATTCTCTTCTTCTGGAGCATCATCTTCCTTAACACGACTTAAACATCCGGTCATTTCAAATTTATTTTGTGGCCATATCACTCTGTCACCCTCGGGACGATCAACTTCTTGTACATCTTCAACCGCAGGAGTGTCGTCTTTCAATATGAATTTCTCCAGGTAGCCGTCTCCATCGTCTGAATCGGAATAACGTCTTTTAAATGACTTTTCGGAAACGACACTTTCGATATCTGAGGCGTCGTCATCCTTTTTTCTATCTCCAGTAGCATCTTCATAAAGATCTGAGTAATGGAACGACATTGCTCTTGGTTCATCAAGGAGATCTTGATCTATGATCTTGGGTGGGCCAGAGGGAAGGAAAATCGGAGTAAGGATAGTCTCCTGGCTGCCAAATAAAGTGGAACCACACTCTTTGAGCGTTTTAAAGCTCCCACTTGCATGTTCTTTGTCTTCTTTATGGTGTGATGGAAGTTCAGGTTCTGCATTGCAACTTGCTCCATAAAACACTTCATCTAGATGATCATCTGCGATTTCGACCTCACTGACAATGACGAAGGAATTCTCATCAACTGTGTCCTCCAGCTTTTCTTCTTCCGGCACCTGAGGTTCCTCTTGCTCGATATCTTGTGTAGGCTCAGGCTTCTCAGACTCGTCATCTGGTGCATGTTGATCTAGCAGTGTGAATTTCTCCAAGTAGTCCATATCAGTTTCATCTTTCCTGAGCTGCTGATTAGCAGGAGTCTGTGATAAGCCTTTATGACTGTCATCTTTTATTTCCTGAATGTCCACCATGACCTCAGGAATGGTGGTGGGAGCTAGGCTTTCAGGTTTGCATTTTGTTTTGATCTTTGGAGTGTCCTCCAAGTAGGACAAATTGTCTGTCAATTCTGTACTGCATTCTTCATCCACGGAAGGAAGTTTAGATGGTACTACAATATTGAGGATTTCGAAACCCTCCGAAATCAGGTTAAATAGCTCTTGATCCTTGTCTGGTTTTCCTTCTGTTGTTTGACCATCCTCTGAGTCTTCACATCTTATATTTGGCACAGATACTTCAATCATTGCAGGTCTCTCCTCTCCTATTGCAGGACCCGACAATCTGGACCCTGGTCTACGAAACCTGTCACCCAACTTCCCTCTGCTGCTTGTTTTTTTCCTTCTCCTCACCTTGTCGTCATCCATGATGATAACTATATTACCCTGTGTCCCCGAACCCTCCAGGCTGTACGAATCCGATGGAGAGCTGGCTTCTGAGGCCCATGGCGTCGAGCACCTGCTTGATGCAGTCTCCCACACAATCCCACTGTCCTCGCTCTGTACGGTCACCATGGAGAACGACGGGTCCACCATCAGGCACTGGAATTTGGGCTTTACAGCCGGATCCTGGACTACTTCCTTTAAACTGTCGAATAAATTTCAAAAGCAAAGCAGGAGTTATAAAGAGCGTTCACTACGGCGTGAAAAGGTATGTCCGAGGACATGCTACAGCAATCTGAGAACATCTCGGGAGTGATGAGTGGTTAGGGACCGAGATTTGTAGCTCTGCAAATGTGTAACAGATATTTTGCAGGTGGAAAATATATCAGGCACACACACACAAAAAAAAAAACCATCCATGTGATGGGATGTTTTATTAATAAGATATAAACTGACAGATTATATTAATTAAAAAACAAAAAAAACTAGGACAACGTGTGCCATATAAATGAATTGGAAAAGTTTTTGTTTTTAAAAACCCAGGTTTTAATTTGTTCTCTTGGTAAAAGACTCATAGTTTAACAGTTTTAATGCAGTTAACAGCATGCAGTAGTCATGCAACCTTTAAAAACAGCTCTATAGCTTTAGCCAGCTACCTGTTGTGTAGTTCCTCAACCTCATCGTCGTCGATGTTTCTAGCCTCTGTCCCGTCGTCCTGAATCTCCTGCTCGATCCTGTCACGTTCTTCCTGCCTACCAGACTCCATTTTGTGCGTCTAAAAGCGCGAAAGTTGTTTTATTATTTTATTTACAGGCGTGCAGCTCAGTGTTGGGACCATCGCAAGGGGAGCGTGGTTCGCCTTACTCAGCGCGCGCTCGAAATAGACTGCAGATTATTCTGGAGAGCTCGGCGCGCGCGGTGTGGAAAAACAGAAAAAAAAACGCGTCTTTCCTTTTCTTTTCGGAAGAGTTTTCAGGCATGACTAGGCTGGTTTCTTCCGCCTCTTTTTTTTGTGTGTGTATATATATATATATATATATATATATATATATATGTACAGCGGGAGAAGATAAATGATGAGCAGATGTTGTTTAGGTGATAAACTATAAGAACGCTATGGTGTGTAATACGACACTGGTTGGACACCATGTTTTGTGAGGGGAAGGCCTGAAGCACTGAGGGGCCAAGAGCTAATTTTACACCACAAACTCTTCACTCAAACACTTCATAATGAACTGTGCTCAGGCGATAACACAGGGTGTCATTACACCCCCCCCCCAAAAAAAACAACAACTGTACAAGCTAATTTAATAGAATGTTAAATTTCATTGGTCTTTTCATCACTAACAGTAAAACACAACGTGCATAAAACATACAAATCGCCATTTCACGACTAACAGTACTCTTCATTAAAAGGTGCTACAGTCGTTTATAATATTAAACACTAAAACCACTGGCAGGTGACGTGAATAACGTGGATTATCCCATTTATCTCCTTTATAGTGCTGATCACCTGTCAAGGGGTGGGATAGTGAGCAGTCAGTTCTCGAAGTTGATGTGTTGGAAGCAGGAAAAATGGGCAAGTGTAAGAAGGATCTGAGTGACTTGGGCAAGGGCCAAATTGTGATGGCTCGACGACTGGGTCAGAGCATCTCCAAAATGACAGGTCTTGTGGAGTGTTCCCGGTGTGCAGTGGTTAGTGGTCCAAGGAAGGACAACTAGTGAACCGGTAGACAGGATCATGGGCGTCCAAGGCTCACTGATACGCGTCGGGAGCAAAGGCTAGCCCGTCCGGTCTGATCCCATGGAACTACTATGATAGAAAGATGTCAGAACACACAGTGCATCATAGCATGCTACGTATGGGGCTGTGTTGCTGCAGACTGGTCAGTGTCTTCATACCTGTCCACTGCCAAAAGCACCTACAATGGGCATGTGGACATCAGACCTGGACCAGGGAGCAAAGGAAGAAGGTGGCATGGTTTGATGAATCACGTTTTCTTTTATGTCATGTGGACAGCCGTTTGCATGTGCATCCGTTACCTTGGTGAAAGATGGCACCAGGATGGACTATAGGAGGAAGACAAGCTGGCAGAGGAAGTGTAATGCTCTGGGCAGAGTTCTGCTGGGAACACTTGGGTCCTGGCATCCATTCAGTTTTATTTGTATAGTGCTTTTAGCAATGGACATTGTCCCAAAGCAACTTTACAGAAATATTTGAATTCAGGATATCGATTTTAAATGTATGAATTCATCCCTAATGAGCAAGCCAGAGGCGACTGTGACGAGGAAAAACTCCCTGAGACGACATGAGGGAGAAACCTTGAGAGAAACCAGACCCAAAAGGGAACCTATACTCATCTGGGTGACACCGGATAGTGATTATAAATAAATAAATAAATAAATAAATAAATAAATAGATCCCTTCTACAAATGTGCTAATAATACATGGGCAAATAGTGCAATTGTGTAACCAGGAAAATTCAGTATAGTTTTTACATGAAGTCTTGTGGGGCTTATAAATTCTTTATTCTAATATTTTTGAGATACTGGATTCTTGATTTCCATGAGCTGTAAGCCATAATCATGAAGATTAAAACAAACAAACAAAAAAAAGCTTGAAATATTTCACTTTGGGTGTAATGAATCTAGAATATTTGAAAGTTCCACTTTTTGAATTCAATTATGGGGGAAAAAAAATTTCAAGACCAGATCCAAGACAGATGTCTTGACATTTTCCTTTAGACTTGGCTGGTATAATTCATAATTCATTGTTCCATCAATGATGGAAAACGTCCTGGCCCAGATACTGCAAAACAGGCCCAAACCATGATACTACCACCACCATGTTTCACAGATGGGATAAGGTTCTTGTACTGGAATGCAGTGTTTTCTCCAAACATAACACTTCTAATTTAAACCAACATTTCTATTTTTGTCTCATCCGTCCACAAAACATTTTTCCAATAGCCTTCTGACTTGTCCACATGATTGTTAGCAAACTGCAGAAGGGTAGCAATGTTTTTTTGGAGAGAAGTGACTTTCTCCTTGCAACCCTGCCATGCACACCATTGTTGTTCAGTGTTCTCCTGATGGTGGACTCATGAATATTTACATTAGCCAATGGGAGAGGCGCCTTTAGTTACTTAGAATTTACCCTGGGTTTCTTTGTGGCCTTGTGGACTATTACACGTCTTGCTCTTGAAGTGATCTTTGATGGTCAACCACTCCTGGAGAGAATAGCAATGGTCTTGAATTTCCTCCATTTGTCCATCTGTCTGTGGATTGGTGGCGTCCAAACTCTTTAGAGATGGTTTTGTAACCTTTTCCAGCCTGATGAGCAACAACAACCGAGGTCCTAGGAAATCTCCTTTGTTCGTACCATGATACACTTGCACAAACGATTTGTGAAGATCAGACTTCAACTTCAAATTAAACTGATAATCCTAGAGTTTCACATACTTTTGCCACTCACACACACGTAATATTGGATCATAAATGACCAAGTGTAATATTTTTGTCTGATTTGTTTAATTAGGTTCTCTTTGTCTACTTTTAGGACTTCTGGTGATTTAGGTCATATGTATGCAGATATATAGAAAAATCTAAAGATTTCACAAACTTTCAAGCACTCACTGAGCACTTTATTAGGAACACCTGTACACCTACTTGTTCCACAGACGGAAATGCCTTGATGAGAGAGGTCAACGGAGAATGGCCAATTTGACTAGGTCAAATTGACAGTAAGGCCACAGTAACTGGTTACAACTATTGTGGTGAGCAGAAAAGCATGAAAGTGCACCTGTAAAACCCGCAAGAATTGTGTGATGCTATCATGTCAACATGGACCAGAATCTCAAAGAAATATTCCCAACATCTTGTGGTATCCATGCCACAACGAATTAAGACTGTTTTGAAAGGGAGGCTCTACCCAGTATTAGTATAGTGTCCCTAATAAAGTGCTCAGTGAGTGTACATGTATACAGTCCCCTCTATTGTAATGGCAAGGCCAATTCATTTGTTTTCAGCGTAGACTGAAGACATTTAGGTTTAAGATCAAAAGATGAATATGAGAATATTCATATGATAGTTTCGAATTTCAGCTTTTATTTCCTGGTATTTATATTTTGATGTGTTAAATGACACAGCACATTTTCTATCACAAGACCCAATCTGTAAGAAAGCAAAATAGTAGAATATGCGACTGGCTGGTGTTTCTTGTTACCAGGTGTGTCCTGTTAGATTGATTTTTTTTTTTTTTTAACAATAAAGAGCACTGAAAATCT
Source organism: Ictalurus punctatus (assembly GCF_001660625.3). Classification (NCBI taxonomy): domain Eukaryota; kingdom Metazoa; phylum Chordata; class Actinopteri; order Siluriformes; family Ictaluridae; genus Ictalurus; species Ictalurus punctatus. Next base: position 6,646,459 of record NC_030437.2, read on the forward strand.
ACTCTCGGTTTTAGCCTTCAGTTTCACCTGTGAGGACTGTATCTGTTGCTAAAAAGGATAAACCAACATGAAGATCAGAGAGCTGTCCATGGGAGAAAAGCCATTTTGAAGCTGAAAAATCAACCAGAGGCATTGCACAAGCCAATACAACAATTTGGAATGTCCTGAAAAAGAAAGAAACCACTGGTATACTGAGCAACAGAAACCGAATGAGTTAGCCAAGTATATCAACAGCAGCCGATGACACAAACATTGTGAGAGCCGAGAAGAAAAATTGAAAAGCGTACCTATGAAACATGGTGGTGGTAGTGTCATGGCTTGGGCTTACAAGGCTGCTCCTGGAACACTTCACTAATCTGGCTGCTTCACTAATCTTTATTGATTATATAACTCATGATGGTAGCAGCAGAATAAATCCAGAAATGCATCCAAATTAAATCGGGAGGAACTTTATCATGCAGCAAGACAATGATCCCAAACACACTGCCAACTCAACAAAGGACTTTATCAGGGGGAAAAGTGGAAGGTTTTAGACTGGCAAAGTCAATCACCAGACCGTAACCCAACTGAGCAGCATTTCACCTCTTCAGAAGGGAGAACCCCCCCCCCCGCCGGAACAAATAACTTAAACTGCGTTAAAGCCTGGAAAAGCATCACAGAAGAATCCAACAGTTTGGTGATGTCACCGAGTCACAAGCTTGATGCAGTTATTGCAAGCAAAGGTTATTTACGTCAAGACCTATCTGTTCCTATACTTTTGCTCACCTAAAAATCAGATGGTTTAATACAAAAGGTTCTACGTTTTATGTTGTTTAACACAACTAGATGTAAATACTAGGAAATAAAAGCTGAAACCCCAAACTCTCGTATCATATCCACCTCGTTTCATATCTCAAACCCAAATGTCTTGGATGTGTAACACAAGCATATAAATTGCCATTCCAATAGTTTCTCAGACGGGACAGTGAAAAATATCTTAATGCTAACATCAAAAGAGTAGAATTTAGGTTTTATTAAATATGCAATTTTATGCATACTTAATCAGACTGTATTTGCACAAACAAATGTACATTTTTGAAAAACACTTCCACTGGAAAAGATTCATTGTGATATCACTTGTCTAGCTTTAAGATTCTTTTCATCAGTGTTTTTCTTGTCCTTGATTAAAATGCAAATGTAACAAGATGGGCAACATGATAACATTTCAATTAGAAAATTTTAATTCTTTAAATAAACATTAAAAAGACTGTACAGAATGTACAAGAAGTGACAGAACAAAGCGAGAAAAGCCAACGTACATCAATGACTTGTTTTCTAATGCTTGGCTTTGAGAAGTCAGGTATGAATTAAAGTGTCAAAAACCAGGCGTCAAATCAGAGATCTGGTGCTAATTATATTTCATTGAAGAAATACAGGACAGATGAAAGAAATATGACCTGTTTGGGGAGAGAACCTGAGGAGCTACTTAGAAACATTGTGCAACAAAGGACACAACCTCATCTACACACATGTTTGAAGCTCATAGGAGACTAGAGCTTTTTGTTCTTTAATCTTAAGGAACTTGTGGCTAGCATCGCAGTGCTGCCCAAACTCCAAATCTAAGCAACAAAACAAAGATCAGATCATTCTTCAGCCACTGTTTTTAACTTAAACAGGTACAGTGTAGCGGAGGTAGTGGTGATGCAAGAAAAGTGGTTCAAGATGGCCGCCGTACAAAGATGGTTCGGCGTTCTTAATAAAAAGCGTTCATAAATGCAGGGTTATCTTTTCGGGATTGTCTCTCTGATGGGTAAAATGCAGTTCAGATCTTTCCTCTCTTGCAGCACCTGCCAGGACTATAAAGAGTTGCACAGTAAGAACAGACGGACATTTAAAGTATTTGAATGATTTAATAAATAACCCCTAATCAAGGGGGAAAACGACAGTGAAGGAATAAATCTTGATGTGGTCTTGTAAGTACTTCAACTGAGTTAAATACCTCTGCGAAAACTGCTTTGATGGCATCAAACTTGATTTTTTCATGAACTGCTCTGGCTGTGTTCGAGCCATCAAATGGTTCTGAAAACAGGAACAAGCATGTACATAATGCAATATGAAAAACAAGAAGTTGCCAGAATCACACTGTAGGAAACTGCACAGGGCCGAAAGGACAAGCGGCAAGGGAAAAACTTATTCGCTGTCTACGAAGAAAAATCGAGTCACCCTCCACATAAAGGAACTTGCTTCTCCATTCCCAGCAGTTTGCCTTAGGCAGAGCTTTTGCTTCACGGACAGAGATGATGTACTTGTCCCATCTGTAACACAAACAACAATGCAAGGAATTCAGATCTGGCAACATGTGTACATTTCTTTATATCGTCTTATGCATTGTTCATTTTTCATATGATTAAAGTAAGCCATGCAGGAGGCTCAGCCAGGGTCACGAGAAGGGGAAAAGTCAGACCTGTTGCTGTCAGTCAGACATTTCAATGAAACAAGAGCCTGGCAGCCTGGCAGATCTGTGTGACGTGCAGCTCTCCCAGTCTTAACAGGGAACTAAGCAAAGATTAAAAACTCTATAGCCTAATTCTAAACAATGTGGCATTTACACACACGGAGTGTCTATGAACTAAATGAGAGTGAATATGCAAGTATTCAGGAAGTAAGTAAGCAGGACGTGACATAGGTTGTATGCCCAATATAGAAAGCTCAAGTCACATCACTAAAGGGAGGTCCGGCTGACTTTAGCAATAGAGAGTAAACGTATGTGGTAACATTTCTGCCGTTTGAATCTGGATTCCCTAAAAACAATCAAATTAGTTGCATGAAAACAAAAAAAGTACTTGCCTGAAAACTGTGGCATAGTATTTCAGGAAGCCAAGCAGCAAGTCTCCAAGAGATGACTGGTTCTTTGACACAAAAGGAGGAATGTTCTTGGGTCCTTCTGGTACGAGATGAATATCCATTACAGGGTTGAAACACTCCTGCAGAAATATCGCCGTCATACTAGGTCTTACACCACCAAAATAAATCAGACCCTTATGTTAAACAAGCACACAAATGTGGATCAAACACTTACTGGATAATCCTTTTGAAGGCAAGGAATGACAGGGTCTGGAAGAGCTAAACAAGACAGAGTTTTAATAGTAAACATTAAAACCGGTCCAGAATTGCATAAATAAACAAACGTAAAGGAAAAATGATGTAATTTGATCATTTCTGTCAAAAGGCAGAATAGTATGCCTGATCATAATGACACGGCCACTTCTTTTGTTCTTGCTACACACTGAAAACAATTGGGTTTGAGAGCAAAAGAGGATTTTGATGGATTTGATCTCAAACCCCAGTGTCTTCTCTGGCACTTACTCTGGAGGTAATGTAGGACCATCAGGACCAGTGTGTAGCTGCTCAGGGTTCCGCGGCTTGCATCATTGATCCTGTGGTGACTGGCCCACTTCTTGATCACAAGGATGATGGGGCGAACACGCTTTTCAACTAAATGACACGACAGATGCATATATATTAACAGAATAAATATATGGAACTGTTGGTCCAGTCCTACACATTTGTTTAACTTCAATTATTTTGACAAGGGGTTCTCAGATAGCCAGGGATCCCTTACAGTATTTAAAAAAAATATGAACCATATCAGAGCTCTGAACACGACCTAGTTATACTGCGTTAATACATTTGTATCATTCAAAAAGTACTTTTTCTACTATTTTTAATATGAATTTCAATAATATTTAAGTTGACATTATTTAAATCTGGTTGGAAGTTTTCGATCGCCATTCGAATAGGTCTACTAGGCTTACTGTTATTATTTTGTTATTATAGTAAGATAGCAGTTGGTAGCAATCTCCACTCTCAATGCATCATTTAAAAACAAAAATCAAATCACTGAACTTGCACTTACGGTATGCGTACGTCCGCAACAGGAAAGTGTTTCTGAGTCCCACGGTGTTGTTAACGTTCAAATCAAACTCCACGCCGCTGCAATTAGACACAAAGGGTTTGGTCAACCAACTCGTCCAGCGACGGTCAGGGTTAGCGGTGAACACAATATTTTAAAGCCTTAAATAATAAATTCTCACTGCATGAAGGCTCGGTTCGAAAAGAAACCTTCACTATGACTGCAAAGTCAACATCTACAACTGGTCAAGTTCATTTACATTTATACCAAGGTGTAGACTATGTAGCTGCACTCAGTACAGCTGTGACCCGGTATTGTGTGTACAACAGTGTGTACGTCTGAGTGTAGCTAGGAATTTTTCACTGCTGGATTGAGAACATTGCAAACAACAAATATGAAAGTATCCAGCTGAGAACTGACATGAAGGGCAAGAATATCAGTTTTGTCATATCAAAACTGGACTACTGCAATGCACTACTCTCGGGCCTCCAGCCAGCTCCATCAAACCCCATCAGATGATTCAGAATTCAGCAGCACGCCTCGTCTTCAACCAGAGCCCAAAAGGACCCATGTCACACCCCTCTCCATCTCGCTCCACTGGCTTCCTGTAGCCGCTCGTATCAAATTCAAGGCCTTGATGCTCACGTATAAGACCTTGTCTGGAACAGCACCCCCTACCTCAACTCCCTCCTGAAGGCTTATGTTCCCTTACGCAATCTGCGATCGGTTAATAAACGATGCTTGGTGGTGCCTACTCAGCGTGGCTCAAGGTCCCTTTCCAGAACCTTCACACTAACTGTTCTTCAGCGGTGGAATGAACTTCCAACCTCCATCCGGACCGCAAAATCTCTCACCATCTTCAAAAAACAGCTAAAGACCCACCTCTTCTGTGAGCACGTAACTAACCCTTAAATTACCAACCCCATATAATTATTATTTAAAAAAA